>NC_069501.1:525180355-525305784 GCF_027579735.1 Bombina bombina | reverse complement strand
TTTGGATAAAGATTTCTACCAGATGGAGGACCTCTTCTTGCTCCACTTGGATGAAGAATTCGGCTCGGCTGGGTGAAGACGACTCAAGGTAGGGAGGTATGTGGGTGGTGGGTTTTAATGTTGGGGGGTTTGTATTTTTTTTACAAGTAAAAGAGCTGATTACTTTGGGGCAATGCCCCACAAAAAGCCCTTTTAAGGGCTGGTAAAAGAGCTGATTACTTTGTAATTTAGAATAGGGTAGGGAATTTTATTATTTTGGGGGGCTTTTTTATTTTATTAGGGGGCTTAGATTAGGTGTAATTAGTTTAAACTTCTTGTAATTTTTTTATTTTCTGTAATTTAGTGGTTTTTTTGGTATTATAGATTAGTTTATTTAATTGTATTTTAGTTTAGCTAATTGTAGGTAATTTATTTAATTTATTTATTGATAGTGTAGTGTTAGGTGTATTTGTAACTTAGGTTAGGATTTATTTTACAGGTAATTTTGTAATTATTGTAACTAGGTAGCTATTAAATAGTTATTAACTATTTAATAGCTATTGTACCTAGTTAAAATAAATACAAAGTTGCCTGTAAAATAAATATAAATCCTAAAATAGCTACAATGTAACTATTAGTTATATTGTAGCTATATTAGAGTTTATTTTATAGGTAAGTATTTATTTTTAAATAGGAATAATTTATTTAATTATAGTAAATTTATTTAGATTAATTTTAATTATATTTAAGTTAGGGGGTGTTAGGGTTAGAATTAGGTTTAGGGGTTAATAACTTTATTATAGTAGCAGCGACATTGGGGGCGGCAGATTAGGGGTTAATAATTGTAGGTAGGTGGTGGCGATGTTAGGGAGGGCAGATTAGGGGTTAATACAATGTACTACAGTGTTTGCGAGGCGGGAGTGTGGCAGTTTAGAGGTTAATACATTTATTATAGTGGCGGCAAGGTCGGGTTGGCAGATTAGGGGTTAATTAGTGTAGGTAGGTGGCGGTGATGTTGGGGGGGACAGATTAGGGGTTAATAAATATAATATAGGTGTCAGCGATGTTAGGGACAGCAGATTAGGGGTTCATAGCGATAATGTAGGTGGCGGCGGTGTCCAGGGGTGCTCCCGTTCTGCTGAGCGACATTGGAGGAAATCTCGGTGTTCAGCTGACTTTCTTAACTACAAGTTCATCCTGAACTCCTACTATTCTGCCCATAATCTTTACAAGCAACAATATTTTTCTAATCTCATCTCTACTCTTTCCTCTAACCCTAAACTGTTCTCCATATTCAACACTCTTCTCCGCCCACCCCCGCCCCCTAAGAAAACCTCTCTCTCAGCTCAAGATTTTGCAAGCCACTTCAACAACAAAATTGACTCCATCAGAAGTGAAATCAGCTCTCAACATACTTACAATCTCCTACCCCCTCAAAAGCTCACGATCACCCAAAACCCAAATATCCAAAAATTCAGCTCTTTTGCCCCTGTTAATGAGGATGAAGTTTCTGCCCTTATACTGTCCTCCCACCTCACTACCTGTCCCCTCGACCTCATCCCCTCACAGCTACTCCCCTCCCTCTCTTCTACCCTCACCCCCATACTCACACACATTTTCAACCTCTCCCTCAGCACTGTTATATTTCCCTCATCTCTAAAACATGCACTGGTCACACCTATCCTCAAAAAACCTTCCATCGATCCAACCTCCCCTTCCAATTACCGCCCTATTTCCCTACTCCCTCTTGCCTCAAAGCTCCTCGAAAAGCTAGTTTACACACGTCTATCCCATTTCCTTATACTAAACTCTCTTCTTGACCCACTGCAATCTGGATTTCGTTCCCATCACTCCACAGAGACAGCAATTGTGAAGGTTACCAATGACCTACTTACAGCAAAATCCAAAGGCCACTTCTCTCTGCTTATCCTCCTTGACCTGTCTCCAGCCTTTGACACTGTTGACCACCCTCTTCTGCTCCAAACCCTCCAATCCTTCGGCATCTGTGACACAGCTCTCTCGTGGTTCTCTTCCTATCTGACTAACCATACATTTAGTGTAGCCTTCTCCGGAGCATCCTCTGCCCCGTTACCACTTTCTGTTGGGGTACCTTTCTCTTTTCAATCTACACATCGTCACTAGGTTCCTTAATAATGTCCCATGGGTTTCAATACCATTTGTATGCCAATGACACCCAAATCTACCTCTCTGCACCAGACCTACCTCCTTCCTTAATAACCCATGTCACTAACTGTCTTTCTCACATCTCATCTTGGATGTCCTCTCACTACCTTAAGCTAAATCTCTCCAAAACTGAACTCCTTATTTTTCCCACTTCTTCCAGTCTCCACCCCCAAAATTTCTTTAACTGTTGATAATTCCATCATTACCCCTACCTCACATGCCCAATGTCTTTGGGTCAAATTTGACTCAGATCTTTCCTTCACTCCTCACATTCAGTCCTTGGCTAAAGCCTGCCGCTTCCACCTTAAAAACATCGCTAAAATTAGACATTTCCTTACACAAGATACAACCAAGATTTTAATCCACTCTCTCATCCTTTCCCACCTCGACTACTGCAACTCCGTCCTCTCTGGCCTACCTAGCTGCCGCATAGCTCCTTTACAATCCATTATGAATGCCTCTGCCAGGCTCATCTTCCTTACTCGTCGCTCTTCATCTGCTGCACCTCTCTGCCAATATCTTCACTGGCTTCCTCTTGCCTCTAGGATTAAACATAAAATCCTCACCCTGACATATACAACTCTCAACTGCACTGCTCCCCCCTACATCTCAGAACTTGTCTCTAGATACTCTCCCTCCCGTCCCCTTCGATCAGCTCAGGATCTCCTCCTCTCTTGCTACTTCCTCACATTCCCATTTACAGGACTTCTCCAGACTGGCCCCCATCTTGTGGAATTCCCTGCCTCGCTCCATCAGACTCTCCCCTAGTTTTTAACAGCTTCAAGTACTCCCTAAAAACTCTACTATTCATGGATGCATACAACCAACACTAACCTTTCCTAACTCCATTGCTTTCCCGTTGAACACCTTAGAATGTAAGCCTATGGGCCCAGCTGTTTACAGATCGCCTCATAAGAGCTGAGTACAACAGTGAAACTCTCGGCAGGGCCCTCTACCCACTTGACCCCCACAAAAGCTATCCTGTACACTGCCTATGTTTACAGCGCTGGGAATCTGTTGGCGCTCTACAAATACCTGATAATAATAATAATAATAATAAAATAATGTAGGTGTCAGCAATAGTGGGGGCAGCAGATTAGGGGTTAATAAGTGTAAGATTAGGGGTGTTTAGACTCGGGGTTCATGTTAGGGTGTTAGGTGTAGACTTAGAGAGTGTTTCCCCATAGGGAACAATGGGGCTGCGTTAGGAGCTGAACGCTGCTTTTTTGCAGGTGTTAGGTTTTTTCCAGCTCAGCCCCATTGTTTCCTATGGGGATATCATGCATGAGCACGTTTTTCCAGCTTACCGCTACCGTAAGCATCGCTGGTATTGAGGGTTGAAGTGGCGCTAAATTATGCTCAACACTCACTTTTCAGAGCCTAACGCAGCCATTCAGACAACTCTAAATACCAGCGTTGTCTTAAGGGTACGCTCGAAAAAAAGGAGCGTTAGCACCGGGGGTCTTTACCAACAAAACTCTAAATCTAGGCGTATGTTAGCAAGAGTTAGCCAGCAGCCTTTCTTTTCTCTCTCTATGCTTGGGGTTAAATCATCTGATATCACCCCGCCCTTTTTTGTTTAGTAACCATCATTGGTGAGATTGGAAACGCCCAACAGAAACTTGTCTCCGATTGGCCCTTTGAAACTGAATATGGATTGGTTCATCTGGGAAGTAACTTTTAACAGTCAAGTTTTTTTGTCTGTAATACCGGATTTTGGCCATCGGGGGCAACATGACAAACAAACAGATTCATTTAACCATTTCTAACATTTTTAACAATTGAATACATTTTGATCATTTATCAGACCAGAACTTTTTGCATCAATCACTTACAACCTAAATTCCAGACAGGGTAGCATCATGTCAATTTCTTGATTATTTTAATATGAAACATCAAATTCTATAGTAAGTAATTTATATTGCTAGCTATTGCAAAATTAATAGCATTTAAAATCCTGATAAATATATATTCATACAATACAGCATGTTTTATATTCAGTACTGCACTGTATCCCAACATGAATATAATCTATTCCATATTTTTAATAAATCCTGAATGTATGAATCTTGTCTATGGTCCATATTCATAGGACATCTTGTTATTATATGTCTGAAAAATATAGAGATACAGAGGTTATTATTCCATACAGATTAATATTTCATATCTGTATATCTCTCTTTGAGAGGATAAAATACACAGGATATCATTTAAAATATCAATTAGATATGTACTTCTTAGATGTCTGGAATGAAAGAGATCATTGTTAGAATGCTCATTTTAAATCCTAAAACATTCTATGCTTCCAAAATATATATATATATATATATATATATATATATACATACACACATTAATTTCTATGCAGTGTTTAAAATTATACAAAAATCCAGCAGATTATACATTGTTATATAGTTATTTAAATTTTCAGGCTGTATAAAACATTTTTGAATTCAAGTAGTTACACTGTAACATGTGTCTTTGCTGGTCAAATTTTCATTGTCACCATACACAGCAGGGGTAATTAAACAAGTCTATGCCAATCACTATGTAGTCATAATTTTACCTGCTTATCTAGTTTATGCTCAGAATACTGTCTCCATACATTCCAGGATGTGTTACCCCCTACAAAGCTATAAGCATCAAAAACTATGTTATCTTTTAATTAGGATAAACATGTCTTCATCCAGCCAAAACCATTTTGCAGGGGGGGGGGGGTGATTTACAGTGAAATAGCACTGTTGTAAATAGCCTCCTATTCAATCAATTATGTGGTCTCACCAACTAAATTTACTAATTCTGAGTAGTGTTGCCAGAAACTAACTCAAGCGTATTGATGCTAAATCTTTATTTAGATATCTACTTAGAAACAAGAATTCCCACCATGGTCTCTTTCTGATATAATTTTAACAGCTTGGTCATAACTGGTTGCCATTTACCATTTTGTACATCATCATCAAAACTCACTATGATAATTTGTTTTCCTAAAAAGACTATTATATTTCTATTTCCTATATTGTAAGAAACATTCTACAAAAAAGTATATCAAACATAATTAAAGAAATCTATACCAGTAATAAAACTCTTTTTGTAGATTGCTGCAGCCTCTCAGTCTCTCTCAAAAAAAAATCTTCACTCCAAATGGAAAAAAATAAACCTTAGGAAGTTTGTAAAAGACAGAAAAGACCGAAATTATAGAATAATGTTGTAGAACAATGTAACTCACTCAAACGTAGAGTTGACATAGCCCCGCATCACCAGCACTTCTTTCCTCTCTTTTGATCAACAATATCAAAGGAGAATCAAATGTAGCATACAAAGCAAGAGAATGAAAGAGATAGTATGTGGGGAAAAACACAAGTTCAAGATATTGTTTTCTCTTTATTATACAGATCAGCAAAACAAAAAAATATAAAATGTCAAAAATAAAAGAAAATTTACTTTAATTAAAGTCAGAAGTAAAAAAAAACTCCACTGTCATAACACAAGTGCTAAAGGAAAAGCCATCACCTTTGTCAACAGCTCCACATTGTTAAAGTGCCATAAAATATGTTAAGATCTGAATATTCTAAAAGGGCTTATTAAGTAAAAATAGTTTGCATAAAAAATTGTTTAAAAATTGCTGGCAAGTATTTTAAATTATTTTTCAAAAATAAGCAAAATGACTTACATAGCTATGCTGTCTGGAGTAGTCTGATCCAGCCCCCCTCATCAGTGTTTAGCATCAGAAACACAGGCATTGTATCTCACAGCAGCTTATATGTTTCTAGGCATGCTCCAGCAGATAATGACTGTGTACTTCTGCATTCTACTAAAGCATTCTACTAAAGCAATTGTATATATAGATATAGCCATAGAAGGAAATGTGTGGGGGAGTTAGAACTGTACAATTCGTAAACTTAAAATATTATTATTATTGGTTATTTGTAGAGCGCCAACAGATTCCACAACGCTAAAATAAAGGGTTAATGGCGAGGCACTACAGTATAAATTTGCAGGTAAAGTAATTAAAGTACATTATTATATTTTGTCTTTATTCCAACTTGTTCTATGTCCTTTAACTGTTGTTGCCTTCTAAAGAAGGAACCCAGTGTGCTTCTAAAAAGCACCTTTTAGTAACTTTTGGTATTCAGTGACATAAAACACAATAAAAAAACATTACAGACAGTGGAAATCTGTCAAATCTGTCAAATGCGTTTCCGACATCATTTCCTCTGGTATACTCAAAGTTAAATATTCTTCAATCAAAGCTCATTGGCTCATATTGTCTATCATGGTTACACCCTGACAAGTCACATGATGCACACTAGAATGTAACTGTCCATAAATTAAAGGTAAGGATGAAAATCTGCTTAGCAATGGTGAACATATTGGTTATATCAAAACATTTGAACAATATGGGGTATATTTATCAAATATCGGGTGGACATGATCCTCTGTAGCGGATCATATCCGCTCGACATCGATAAATGCTTGTGCAGTGCCGGCCCCTGCACATTCGCAGCCAATCGGCCGCTAGTAGGGGGTGTCAATCATCCTGATAGTACCTGATAGGGTTGATTGATGTCCGCCACCTCAGAGGTGGTGGATGAATTAAGGAGCAGCAGTCTTACGACCGCTGCTTCTTAATTTAAGTTTTAGGCAGACCTGTAACTTCGGCGGGTAGATTGCAGCATCCGCTGCTTGATAAATCTACCCCTATAAGTTAACAAAATGACAAACGTTATACGTCTGTTAATTTTAATTTATCCTAGATGACACAAGGAAAGGCATTTTAAATATTTTAAAAGCAATAAATAGCTATTACTGTAAATTTTAAAACATAAACTAATTGGTCTCACTGAATATTAATTTAATCATTTATTCATTGGCTGCTCACGAAACCTAGTCCAACAGCCCACTCAATACATATCAAATATGTCAGCTAGAACCCCTATGACTGTACAATAATTTGTTTTAAGGCATTATAAAATAAATGTAAGCAACTAATAGGTTCTACCACCAAAATGTTATATCAATTTATTAATTTATTCGTTAGCTGTTTTCGAAACCTAGCCCAACTGTCCCTTCAATAGCTATTAAATACGTAGCTGTACAATAGTCTAATTAAAACATAAAATAGCTGCAACTAACTTGTAGGTCATGGTGTCATAAGTTAATAAAATTGCCATCAATATTAAAACCATTAAAATCCAAAATAAGTCTCTCTGATGCAATTTAGCAGTCCTATTACCCCCTCTTGGGGGCCGTCTGACCAGTTCAATTAATTGCCATCGTAAATTTGACACATCTTTTTTTTGATGTACAATACAGTGCCTAGCTAAATAAGAGTAATCATTACCAACCTCAATACTGTTAAGATGTTCCCTTATTCTGGTCTTGGCTTCCTTAGTTGTACAACCTGTGTGTACTGTTTACAACATGACATACACTCTGCTAGGTCACGCTGGGTCTACAGTTCATGCAACTTGTTAAACCAAAATCCCTTTATGTCACTGCTGACTGAAAACTAGAACCAAACTTCACATGTCCACAAGCTGTATATTTTGAATAGCTACATTTATAGTGACCTTTAATGGTCAACCAGCTGCTATTTCCTCTGGGCCTTGTTTTGATCATATTTGGAGCCAACACATTACCTAAGGTACAACCTCTCCTAGATACAAAGTTGCAAAGTAAGACATATTAAGAATGCAGAAATATGAAAGGCGCTTGGAGCTGAGGGATATGTTATAATCTGTCTATGACTACTTAAAAAATTATGTCTTTGACCAAAAAAGATGAATTGTAGTTTATCAAAGTATATATATGGGTGTATTTAGGCCCATACATAGATTGAAAGCAATTTGTACAATGAATCCAATAATTTTGTTCAGATAATAAATCCAACAACTACGTATGAATAATAAATGAGATTTAATCAATAAAAACACATATAAGTAGAAATTCAATAAAATAAAGTTGTGTCCACAACTAGTAAAATAAGCTTTTTGTAAAACGATATAGACAATTCTCTGAAATTCATCTAAACCATAGATAGTAACAAATATGAGACTCTTATCTGATTTTGCAATATAATCAAAAACACATCCTGTAGAACTTTAAATGACACTTATAGTGAAGATTTATTCATAGGGTGACACTTAATAGTGAAGAAAACACTTAATAGTGAAGAATTAAAAAGTCTTTTAAAAAGAAACAGCTGTGAATTTGTTTCTTTGTGGTGTGGGTAATTTGTATCAAAACATCACAGGTCTCCTACAGACATTGACACAAATTATAGGATGATGTGAAAAAGACTGGCAGTTCTCCAGTGTGAGGTTGTGACTGAAGTGTAGTAGTGCAATTTGTATCCAAATTCAGTTGTAACACCTTTCACATATAAAGTGTAAAATGTAAAGATAAATACTGGTTTTATTTCCGTTTTCCTTGTGAGAGAAAGATTAATAGTTAGTTAATGTATCTTAACGTTTTGTTATAACATGTTCCAACTTGTATGGTATTTAGATCGTTGTTTACTTCTATCCGATCTTATGTATATAGTTCTCCGGTGATATATTTTGTGCAGCTGTGTGTTACGTGAAGCAGTGATTGTGTTCAAAGTCAGTTGTTATTATCCTCAAAAATTGTATGTCCAATATTAATAGCAGTTTTCTTCTGTAGGTATTAATATACTTGTAAGTATAATGCAATGTTGTGGCTTTATGACAGTCTTACCTGGCTGCGCTCCCTGGCCGGCGTTGTCCTTGCATGGTGGAAGTACTCGCAGCCGCTTCACTGTCTGGTGTAGCCCGTTTTTTTCTCCGCTTGTTCCGTGTGGTCTTTTCTGTGTGGTTTGTCGACCATAAGCCTTGTAAGTCGTATGTAGAGTTGGTTCCTCCTATAGTCTGCAGCAGTATTGAAGAAAACAAATGACAGGTGCAATAGATCCACAGATTACTTCTACACATTTCAGCACTCTATGTGCCTTTATCAAGATATTTTCTGTGGATTGGATCTCACCTTTTTAAGCGTTGTTCATACCCGTATGTAAGACCCGTATGTAAAAGCAAGGTCTTAAAGGTAGTTTGCTCACATTGTAAATTGGTCTCATATACGTAAACATTCTCTATTCTTAAAGGGACGTTTTGCATATTATAAAATTCATTAGCTTTTCATATCTCACATTTTTTAAATATTTTTTTATATATTTTTAAATATATTTTTTATATTCTATTTTTTTATATTCTTTTTCCTTTATACATTTCCATTATATTTGTAACGTTAGTGCAAAATATAGCACCAATAAAATCTAACTACTATATTGCACTGAATTAGATACCAAAATAGTGGTAAATAAGTAATTCACTAAAATTAATAAAATAATACATATGTTGAACTATATGTTGAATTGTTGGTTATCAATGTAAATTGAGATAAATTTGTATAACGAAGATTATAAAATAACCATTTATTTAGTTATGTTTAAGCGAATTTTATAATATGCAAAATGTCCCTTTAAGAATAGAGAATGTTTACGTATATGAGACCAATTTACAATGTGAACAAACTACCTTTAAGACCTTGCTTTTACATACGGGTCTTACATACGGGTATGAACAACGCTTAAAAAGGTGAGATCCAATCCACAGAAAATATCTTGATAAAGGCACATAGAGTGCTGAAACGCGTAAAGGTAGTTTGTTCACATTGGTCTCTTTTAAGTCGAGATGGAACAGTGCGGATAGGCAATATGGATAACAAACGTTGGATTCTAATTCATTATTTAAAATGTAGTTATTACAGGAGATCCAATCTGTGACTATGCGCGCAAGGAAAGAAAGATTGTATAGCCATATATCAGGCAGAGCCAATCCCCCAGATTCTCTTGGTACTGAAAGTTTCCTCAGGGATATTTTTGCTCTCTTCCCCTGCCATAGGAATTCTGTAAGTGCGCTATTAATTGATCGAATATCTTTCCCTAGTAGTAATATGGGTGGATTCTGAAGAATGTAGAGTAATTTCGGGAGGAGGGCCATTTTAAATAGAGCTATTCGGCCTGATAGTGATATTGGCAGATTATGCCAGTTCTTAAGTTTTTCTTTAATTACTTTCAGCACTGGGGGGATATTAAGTTTGTAAAGATCCTCAATTTTGACCGGGATGTGAATCCCTAGATATTGAAAGGAATCTGTAACCTGTCGAAGTGGTGTATTTGTTACCAAGTTTTTAGTATTCCTGAGCCAAAATATTTCAGATTTCGTGTAATTTACTTTATATCCCGAGAAGGAACCAAAGTGATCCATTATACAGAAGAGTTTCGGCATATTTAATTTAGTATTTGTCATGTAGACAAGTAGATCATCTGCATAGAGTCAGATTTTAATTTCATGGTTATGAATTTTAATACCATAAAGAGTTTGTCTTATTTTAATTGCCAGAGGTTCAATGGCAATATTGAAGAGAAGCGGGGAGAGAGGGCAGCCCTGCCGCGTCCCTCTACCTATAGGAATAGAGGGAGAGAAATTATTATTTACTATCAATTTTGTAGCAGATAAGGTATAGAGATTCCCTATAAAGTCAGTAAATTTACCCTTGATACCAAAGTGCTTTAATGAAGAATATATATGCTCATGGATAATTGAATCGAATGCCTTTTCTGCATCGATGGAGATGATAGCAAGATCCTGTGTGCCCTCTCCCCTGCTGCTCACATCCGATATTGCCCTGTAATATTCTATCACCACTAGCACCTCCCTAATTTTTGCAGCAGAATTTCTATTATTTAGAAACCCTGATTGGTCTGAATGGATAATTTTTGCAAGAGCCCCTTGTAATCTGGCCGCCAATACTGCTGTTAAGATTTTATAATCAACATTGAGGAGGGCTATGGGTCTGTATGATTCCTTGCTAGAGGGATCTTTGCCTCCTTTAAGTATTAGTGTTGTATATGACTGAGAAAAGGATGGGGGAGTGGGTTTTCCGTCGATAAAGAAGCTGTTAAAAAGAGTACAGATATGTGGAGTGACTTCACTGAGCATAGTTTTATAGAATTCACTAGGCAGGCCATCAGGACCAGGTGCTTTGTTTAAAGATAGTTTGGATATTACTTTCTCAATCTCTTCCGCCGTGACAGGGGCATTAAGGTTATTAATGACTTCTGGAGCCAATGTGGGACATTCAATTTTGCTCCAGAACTCATCCGATTTATTTACCTCATTTGCTTTAGGCGTATACAATTCTTTAAAATATTCATAGAATATTGTCAAAATATCATCAGGTTTAGTGACATGTTCCCCTTTATGCTGCAGTTTATCTATGTTTAGTTGTTTTTTTTTTTCATTTTTGATTAGTTTAGCCAATATTCTACCTGACTTATTGCCGTATCTGTACATTCTGGCCTGGATTCTCAATTATTTTTGTGTTTCTTGAGATAATACAAAAGCATCTCTCTCATTTTTTGCACGCAGATATTTTGCCCAATTGAGAGGAGTTCTATCAGATAGATATTGGTTATAAGAATTAAGCAAGAATTTATAAGATTTCTTTTCCCTTAGCCTATTTTTTTTTAACAGAGCGGCGCCATATGCAATAATTTCCCCCCTCATTACAGCTTTCGCCGTTTCCCAGAATATTTCAGGATTTTTAAGATGTTCTCTATTAAAGTATACATACTCTTTATATTTATTTAATAGGCAGTTTTTAAACTTTAAATCAGATGTTAAGTAGTAGGGAAAGAAGAAGCGTGATGAAGTGGGATGCGCATGTGCTACTTGTAATTCAAGAGAGATAGGTGCATGATCTGATATTAGTATCGGCATTATTGCCGCTTTAACCCTTGTTGTTGGGATACGCTCATCAATCAGAAAGATGTCTATTCTGGACATGGTTTTATGGGCTTTTGAAAGACAAGTAAATCTCTGAGCAGTTGGATTTTGATTTCTCCATATATCATATATAGCCAGATTGTGCATAATTTTTTTATACAATTTAGTTTCTAAATTATCTCTTTTTTGTTTCCGGTGTTTATTGTCTTGTCTTAGCCTGTCTAATGGGCATTGCGGTGCCATATTAAAGTCACCGGCGATAATTAAGGAGCCTTCTGTGTAGGATAGGAGCTTCGACTGGAGATTATTCCAATATTCTGAGTCAAACACATTTGGGCCATATGTATTACAAAGTGTGTACATTTTCTTGGCAATCTTTATTTTTAAAAGAACATATCTCCCCCCCCCCGGATCGGCCACACAATGGACAACTTCTGGCTTGATTTTTTTACCTATTAATATTGCTACTCCCCTCTTTCTCTTAACACCAGCAGCAAAATATACTTCTTTAACCCAGGAGGTTTTTAATTTTAAGGTTTCCTCCGCGAACAAGTGTGTTTCCTGAATGAAGCCAATATCGGTTTGGGATATACGTAGTTGTGTAAGAATTGCCTTGCGTTTAATAGGTGTAGAGATACCTCCTACATTCCATGATACTATTTTACATTTTTCTATTTTTTCCATTTAGGAGATAAATATATCAAGATAGAGAGGAGGGAATCAACAGAAAAAAATAAAATAAAAAAATACACCCCAAGAGGAGGTTTTTTCTTTTAAAATTACCACACACGTGAGGGGAAGAAATCCCACGACTCTTGTCTATCAAAGGACAAGGGTCTTCCCTAATGAAAGTCTGCATTTCTAATCATTCTTTTGTTAACTTTTAAAATTTGTTACACTCCTATGTTCTATTGTTGGTTTAAAGAGTCAAGTGTTTTGTAAAAGTTTTCAGCCGAAGTGGTTTCTTCAAACCAGTGTGATTCTTCATGTACTATGACCTTGAGTTTGTGGGGGTAAATTATCATTGCTCAGTAACCTTTTTGTATGAATTTGGAACAAATAGGGGCAAACTCCCGTCTTTTTGCTGTTGTATCAGCGGAGAAATCTTGAAACATTAAAATTGTGGCCCCTTTAAATATAATCGGCTTATTTTGGATTTTTTGTATATTAGTTTCTGTTGTTTCAAGTTTCGAGCTATGTAGATTTGTAAGGTCTTCCAGATCAGATACCCTTTGTTCCACTTCTTGTAGTCTAGCAGAGAACTGCCGGACTTCTTGTGTTAACAAAAGAATATCTTGTTTTAGTTCGGTTTTAAGGGCGTCAAATTTAGGGGTGAGGGCATCTGAGATACTGGTAACCAGGTTTTGAATGTTAGTTACTTCTTGTATCACTGGCGAGTTAGCCAATATTGGTTGTATATCAGTAGTACTTTCCTGTGTATTCTTCATTTTCCTATCCCTCTGTCTGGCTGCCATGGCTGTTTCTTTTTAAAAGACTTTTTAATTCTTCACTATTAAGTGTTTTCTTCACTATTAAGTGTCACCCTATGAATAAATCTTCACTATTAGTGTCATTTAAAGTTCTACAGGATGTGTTTTTGATTATATTGCAAAATCAGATAAGAGTCTCATATTTGTTACTATCTATGGTTTAGATGAATTTCAGAGAATTGTCTATATCGTTTTACAAAAAGCTTATTTTACTAGTTGTGGCCACAACTTTATTTTATTGAATTTCTACTTATATGTATTTTTATTGATTAAATCTCATTTATTATTCATACGTAGTTGTTGGATTTATTATCTGAACAAAATTATTGGATTCATTGTACAAATTGCTTTCAATCTATGCATGGGCCTAAATACACCCATATATATACTTTGATAAACTACAATTCATCTTTTTTGGTCAAAGACATAATTTTTTAAGTAGTCATAGACAGATTATAACATATCCCTCAGCTTCCAAGCGCCTTTCATATTTCTGCATTCTTAATATACATTTTTTGACTAAGTGGAGAGATCTTAGTCTTATTTGAAAGGCTAAGAGGGTGAGACAGTGTCCAGACTCCTTTGTACAATTTATGCAAAGTAAGACATACTTACGAAGGCTGTCCTCCACTATCCTGGGTAGCCCTTGCTGATTGTTGGCTGAACCAAAAATGGGACGACTCCTAAGCTTATATTTCTGCTTTTAAAATAAAGATACCAAGAGAATGGAGAAAATTTGATAATAGGAGTAAATTAGAAAGTTGCTTGAAATTGCATGTTCTATCTGAATCATGAAAAAAATTGGCTTTCTTATCCCTTTAACCCCTTAACGACCAAGGACGTGCCAGGCACATCCTACAAAAAGTGTCAGTTAATGACCAAGGACGTGCCTGGCACGTCCTCTGAGGTTTCAAGCTCTGGAAGCAATCAATCTTGATTGCTTCCAGATGCGTTCAGTGTATTGCAGTGATGCCTCGATATAGAGGCATCCCACAATACCCTTTTATTAGCCTCCATTTATTAGCCTCCACTCTGTGGCCCTCTCTGCATCGACCAGCGATGGTACCGATCGTTGGTTGGTGGGAGCCATAGCAGGGAGCCGGGTGGGTGGCCCATTGTTGAAAGGACCTCTGGATCCTGTCCCTGCAGTGCGCACAAGTCAGCGGGCGCAAGGGGGGCGTGGGTGTATGCACGCATGCTACATTGAGTTTGGAGAGGGAAATAAATGTTTGTAAAGGGATTTGGGAGGGGGTAGGGTTTTGAAGGGGGCAGCTACACTACAGAAAATTGAGTTTTGTTTTTTTTATTATAAAAAGTCCTTGTTTTTTAGCAAACTGGATACAGGCAGACAGCTGCCAGTACCCAAGATGGTGGAAAATAGGTAGAGGGGGAGGGTTAGGGGGGAAGGTTAGAGAGCTGTATGGGGGGGAATCAGGGAGGTTGGGGGCTAAGGGGGTATCCATCACTGCAGAATAAATATTTAAAAAAATGCCTTTTGATGGCGGTGGCAATTGCAAGGTGGGGGAGGGAAGAGAGCTGTTTGAGAGGGTTCAGGGAGGAATCAGGGAGTGGGATGTGCCAGGTGTGAGGCTGATCTCTAAACTAAAGCTAAAATTAACCCTACAAGCTACCTAATTAACCCCTTAACTGCTGGGCACAATACAATTGTGGTGCGCATTTAGCAGCCTTCTAATTATCAAAACGCAATGCCAAAGCCATATATGTCTGCTATTTCTGAACAAAGGGGATCCCAGAGAAGCATTTAAATTCTCTGGGATCCCCTTGTGCCATGATTGCACTAACTGTGTGTAAATCATTTCAGTGAGAAACCTAAAATTGTAAAAGTTAACAATTTTTTTTATTTGATCGCATTTGGCGGTGAAATGATGGCATGAAATATACCAAAATGGGCCTAGATCAATACTTTAGGTTGTCTACTACACTACAGTTAAAATTAACCCTACAACCTCACTACAAGCTACCTAATTAACTTCTTCACTGCTGGGCATAAAACAAGTGTGGTGCACAGTTGCATTTAGCGGCCTTCTAATAACCAAAAAGCAATTCCAAAGCCATGTATGTCTGCTATTTTTGAATAAAGGGGATCCCAGAGAAGCATTTACAACCATTTGTGCCATAATTGCACAAGCTGTTTGTAAATAATTTCAATGAGAAACAAAAAGTTTGTGATTTTTTTTATTTGATCGCATTTAGTGGTGAAATGGTGGCATAAAATATACCAAAATAGGCCTAGATCAATACTTTGGGTTGGCTACTAAAAAAAAATATCTACATGTCAAGGGATATTCAGGGAATCCTGACAGATATCAGTGTTACAATGTAACTCGCTAATTTTGACAAAAAAATGGTTTGGAAATAGCAAAGTGCTACTTGTACTTATTGCCCTATAACTTGCAAAAAGCAATGAACATGTAAACATTTGGTATTTATAAACACAGGGCAAAATTTTGAAAATATTTAGCATGGGTGTTTTTTGGTGGTTGGAGATATGTAACAGATTTGGGGGGTTAAAGATAGAAAAATGTAAATGATAAGATACGATGAAAATAATGGTATCTTTAGAAAGTTCATTTAATGGCGAGAAAAACAGTATATAAGTTGTGTGGGTACAGTTAATGAGTAAGAGGAAAATTACAGCTAAACACAAATACTGCAGAAATGTAATAATAGCCCTGGTCCTTAGCAGTAAGAACATTGAAAATCGGTCTGGTCACTAAGGGGTTAAGGCACATAAACTGTCCCTTCGCCACACCAACCCTGTATGTGTAGGATGGCTGCTTTTAGCATGTAACAGGGAATTTGACATGATCGTTTTTCTATAAAGTGTAGTAAAAATCTTGTGAAGGGAAGGATCACCCAACAACCTGATATCTAAATAGGGAAAATTGTCTACCACAAAATAAAAAGTAAACTGGAGGCCTAAAGCATTGTTATTCAGAAAGGATATAAACCAAGAATCCTCCTCTCGTGTACCTGTCTAAATAAGCACCAAATCATCAATATACCACTTGAAAGCTGTTAAATATCTCCTAAACGGATTCTGATCACCAAAAACATGGGAAAGCTCCCACCACACCATGAAAAGAATGGCAAAATCTAGGGCAAATTTGGCCCTCACAGCCATCCCATTTTGTAAATAATATAATCTATTAAAATTCAAAATAGTTATGGGTAAGAAGAAACTGTAAAACCTTAATATTATAATACTTGAGATCAGCATCATAATTGCTAAAACAGTCCAGATGGGCCCGCACAGTCATTGACCTAAATGAAAATTAACAGATGTATTAAATGTTGTCATTTTGTTAGCTTATAGTGTTACAGTGTTTTGAGATAGCCAGTATGTTTAACGTTGCTAAGCAGATTTTCATCAATACCTTTTATGTACATTTTAGTTTTCATCATGTGACCTAGCAGGGAATAACCATGATAGACTCTATAAGCCAATAGGCTTTGTTTGAAAGATATTTAACTTTGAGCATACCACATGTGGCTTGTGTCTATGAATAAGGCAATGATGGCCAAAAAGTGTTAGATTTCCTTTGTCATGTTTTTTTTGCATTTTTATTTATGTTGTTAAATATCAATAGTTAAAGGACCAGTCAACACAGTAGATTTGCATAATCAACAAATACAAGATAACAAGACAATGCAATAGCACTTAGTCTGAACTTCAAAAGAGTAGTAGGTTTTTTTTCTGACAATTTTAAAAGTTATGTTTTTTTCCACTCCCCTGTACTATGTGACAGCCATCAGCCAATCACAAATGCATACACGTACCATGTGACAGCCATCAGCCATTCACAAATGCATACACACTTTTTCTTGCACATGCTCAGTAGGAGCTGGTGACTCAAAGTTTAAATCTAAAAATACTGTGCACATTTAGTTAATGGAAGTAAATTGGAAAGATGTTTAAAATGGCATGCTCTGAATAATGAAAGTTTAATTTTGATTGAGTGTCCCTTTAATAAAAGGTACATTTTAGAAGCTCGCTATGATCCTTCGTTTAATTGTAGCTGATGTTTTGGGCTGGAGGAGCCAGTGAGGTGCTTGATGATCAGGTGGCGGAGCCCCGGAGTGTGCCAGAGAGGCCAGAATCGAAAGGGATTATAGGCAGTGCTCATCCTCTCTGTTTGGAGCCCTGTGAATGGCGCCTGAATATACAAATAGCCCAGTGAGAGGCGGTTTGTCAGGGGGAATCCAGGTTGCGGGGGGAATGAATAGACTCTATCTTGTGAGTGACCAATGGGAAGTATCACTATTGGAGTCGGTGGCAATGCTTATAAATTCACATGGGATATTTATCATGATCTTAATAGGCTCATGCCTTGCCACTAAGAAAAGTCTTACCTACTTTGTAAATATATTTTTATAGATTTATTTTTCAATTTAGTAACACACTTAGAGCTTTCACTTGGTGATCAGGACATTTGAACTTTTATTGCTTGTCATTTTAAGAGACAGGTATAAAAAATGAACACCAGCAATGTAAAAGTAGGACAAGTAAATGAACACATCCAAATATTACCATAGAATATTTCTAACTTGAGAGCTATTTTTTGAAAAAGTTAAAAGCAGTGTGATCTGGTTTTATTTGCATCAGTTAATAAATGTTCGTATATGAAGAAACCATGCAGGAGTCATCAAAATATTGTATTATTGTTTAGTAACATCACCTAGAGGGTAAAGTCGTCACAAAAAAATTACTTTGTGAATGCACTTGAATCATACTAATGCGTATGACAACCATTCTTCAAATTTTTGTCATTTGAGGTTAAAACACTGAGCCAGAAATAGGCAGGGAGAGTCTTGGTTATATTTTTTCATATATTTATTAACCCTCCAGTCAATTCGTCATTTTCCACCCTTTTACCCCTCAGCTATAGTTGACATAGTGTTGTTCTTTATAAAAGCAGCATTTGGAGAACATTCTCATTCATCTTCAAACAAAACAGCAAAAAAAATGGCCAGGACCAGGCTACCAGCAATGCAAATTCTATCTGCTTTTGTACTCGCTGCTGTGCTGCACCATGCAGGTGAGGGTGACTTTTAAATGCGTTTGCTTGTTTGTTATACTGTTACATATAGGTTTTTTTTCTACAGGGATACAAATGCATAATTATAATAATGTTTTCTAAATGTCACATCTATTGCACAAATGAACCAAATGTAGCAGGTTTTAAAAAAACTGTATCTAATGCTGCTAAATGACAAAAAGCTTGCAGGATTCATATTCATAACGTACAGTAATTGTTTTCTAACACCACAGGTACCTTTAAAGCTGGTTTGACTTCATAAAGTTATGTTTTACTCTCTTAGTATCCTTTGTTGAAGAGTAAACCTAGGTGGGCTGATAGGAGCTTAGGAGTGTGCGTGGTTCTTTAGCATTCTATAACAGCAGTGTTTGCAACTATCAGTAACATAGCTATAAACATTGTTGCAAACACTGCAAAAGCTATTGAAACATGCAGGCTCCTTAGTTCACCTAGGATTATTCTTTAAAGGCGCAAGAGGTGATAGATTTGCGCTAGAAAAAGAGGGTATGGCTAGTGAGTTTAAATGGGATTTCCTCTAAAGATCCCAAAAAGGAGAGATAGCATGCAAGGAGAAAAACACACCAGCGCCAAAAAAGGCTGTTATACCCAAGAATCACAGAGTCAATATAAGAAATAAAGAAAAGTATTTATTACTAGATCAATATAGGACAAGGAATACAATTATATAAATCCTCACTAAATCAAAACTGAAATAAGATCTAAAATAAGTGCAGGTTGGCCAACCTGGGAAACTAATATTAAATAGATATAATGTCTATAAGTGTAGAGCATATGTAAAATAGTATCTAAAATAGTATCTAAAATAGTGTCTAAAATACAGAATAAAACATAAACACTTTAGGAAAGGATGGTGTTATGTAACACACAACAATATACCGTATATAATATATGGCAAATAAAACATATGGCAAATAGAAACTTGCTGATAAAAACTAGCTGGTAAATTAATTCTGACCACAAAACATTAAAAGACCTATTAGGAGTACTGTCAGTAATAACCACTTCTGATCGTGGGTTAATGACCGATGAGAGTCTATAAGTCTGTAAAACTGTATTATCAGTGATTCAAGTAGTAGGATACTTCAGTCAATAAAGAACGGATTAAACCTTTCTGGGTTTTTTTTGTCCGTATACAGAGCAGCTGATTGGTACCTTATTATATTGTCAATCCAGTTTATGGCATTCAAGCGTATCTTCTCACGAATGCTGTGTCAGGATAGTGATTCCAATACCTCCAAAAAAAGCCGATCGTGAAGTCGGTTAGTTCCTCTTGGCGATGTTTAGGACTTCCAATGCGTCCAAAGCAGTCTCCTTTGTTAGGATAAGATAGCAGCAACGCGTTTCAACTGAGAGGACTCAGTCTTTATCAAGCTGCTTATCCTTAGCTGTGTGAGGCTTAAGTAGCCTCTAACCAGTTACTATAGGGCGGAACTTAATTATTCAATTAGCCGTGGGGATGCCATTTGTCTCATTCAAAGGCATGTTAATAAAATAAAACAAACACATAATAAATGAATGATTGTTAAAGTGGAATAATCTGATTTAACATAACATATAGATCCTTTCGTTAGAATAGTAATGACTTTTTACTGTGATAAGGATTTTCCTACATAGAGATATAGATCAACTAATGCTAATTCTTATAGCTAAAGAATAACGGTCTAATACTAGCATAGAGGAAAATAAGACAGGCATAGGGGAAATTAAGACAGGTATTAATATGTAAATAAACATATTAGCTATAGCTGAACTCGATTATAATATCATAATAGTAGTGAACTATACCCAATAGTAAGTGTATCAATTATAAAGAACCAAGAGATAGTTTGTATAGACTTAATGGGAATGTCAGTAAAGCTCCTTTCAAAATGGAGTTATTATTTTAATGAATATGGAGAAGGTTATCGTGGAGTAATTAACTGAAAGTATATTTGATGGAAATTATTGCTCAGGAGTTTAAAAAGCAATTCAGATTAAAATCTAAATTTAACCCTTCTGGTTTTAAGGTGCGGACTTCGAATATCCATTTAGCCTCATTCTGTAATAATAAGTGAGACAAATTACCTCCTCTTTTCTTTTTATTTATTTTGGCTATTGCTGTAAAATTAAAGAATTTTAAGTTATTATTACAGAAAGTTTTAAAGTGTTTTGCCACTGGGAGATCCTTATTTCTATCTTTTTCTGAATTTTCAATGGAGTTTACGTGTTCCCTAATTCTCTCTCTTAATGTTCTCTCCGTTTCACCTATATACTGTTTCCCGCATTTTTTACAAGTTATCAAATAGATTGTATTGATATATATGCATCGTATAGTCTCTTTTATTGTGTAATTTTTCATTGTATTTGTTGATGTAAAATTTTTTGTTTTTTTGGCATATTTGCATACCTTGCATGTTAGGCACGGATAGAAGCCTTGTAATTTTTCCCCAAGTAAATCTCTAGTGGATTTAAAGGCATTTTGTTTGTATGTTGGGGCTAATTTACTTTTTAGGTTTTTAGTTTTTTTATATACAAATTTGGGATTATTAGGTAATACAATTCCTAAGTGAGGGTCAGATTTCAAGATTTTCCAATGTGTTTTAATGATTTTTTCTAATTTATGTCTATCTTCACTGAACTCAGTGATAAAAGGTAGAAAAATATCCTCTTTCAATAAATTTATTCTTTAGTGTTGAAAGTCAGTCCATAACACTAAAGAATACATTTATTGAAAGAGGATATTCTGAAGATAGAATAGAAACAGAAAGAATTAAGATTAAAGAAATAAAAAGAAAAGACATCCTACAATATAAAATAAAAGAGAATATTCCAGATACCACTAAAACAACAGAAATTTTTCTACCTTTTATCACTGAGTTCAGTGAAGATAGACATAAATTAGAAAAAATCATTAAAACACATTGGAAAATCTTGAAATCTGACCCTCACTTAGGAATTGTATTACCTAATAATCCCAAATTTGTATATAAAAAAAACTAAACTCCTGAGCAATAATTTCCATCAAATATACTTTCAGTTAATTACTCCACGATAACCTTCTCCATATTCATTAAAATAATAACTCAATTTTGAAAGGAGCTTTACTGACATTCCCATTAAGTCTATACAAACTATCTCTTGGTTCTTTATAATTGATACACTTACTATTGGGTATAGTTCACTACTATTATGATATTATAATCGAGTTCAGCTATAGCTAATATGTTTATTTACATATTAATACCTGTCTTAATTTCCCCTATGCCTGTCTTATTTTCCTCTATGCTAGTATTAGACTGTTATTCTTTAGCTATAAGAATTAGCATTAGTTGATCTATATCTCTATGTAGGAAAATCCTTATCACAGTAAAAAGTCATTACTATTCTAACGAAAGGATCTATATGTTATGTTAAATCAGATTATTCCACTTTAACAGTCATTCATTTATTATGTGTTTGTTTTATTTTATTAACATGCCTTTGAATGAGACAAATGGCATCCCCACGGCTAATTGAATAATTAAGTTCCACCCTATAGTAACTGGTTAGAGGCTACTTAAGCCTCACACAGCTAAGGATAAGCAGCTTGATAAAGACTGAGTCCTCTCAGTTGAAACGCGTTGCTGCTATCTTATCCTAACAAAGGAGACTGCTTTGGACGCATTGGAAGTCCTAAACATCGCTGCTATCTTTTCCTAATCAAGGAGACTACTTTGGACGCATTGGAAGTCCTAGACATCACACACCACTATAGCCGTAGAGCTGGTGTCCATACCTGATCGAGAGCGGACACTCCCCCACAAACAGCCTGAACCTATCAGAGATCCTTCAGGATAAGGCGCGCACTCTGTAGGTGCACAGCGGGAGAACGCCAAGAGGAACTAACCGACTTCATGATCGGCTTTTTTTGGAGGTATTGGAATCACTATCCTGACACAGCATTCGTGAGAAGATACGCTTGAATGCCATAAACTGGATTGACAATATAATAAGGTACCAATCAGCTGCTCTGTATACGGACAAAAAAAAACCAGAAAGGTTTAATCCGTTCTTTATTGACTGAAGTATCCTACTACTTGAATCACTGATAATACAGTTTTACAGACTTATAGACTCTCATCGGTCATTAACCCACGATCAGAAGTGGTTATTACTGACAGTACTCCTAATAGGTCTTTTAATGTTTTGTGGTCAGAATTAATTTACCAGCTAGTTTTTATCAGCAAGTTTCTATTTGCCATATGTTTTATTTGCCATATATTATATACGGTATATTGCTGTGTGTTACATAACACCATCCATTCCTAAAGTGTTTATGTTTTATTCTGTATTTTAGACACTATTTTAGATACTATTTTAGATACTATTTTACATATGCTCTACACTTATAGACATTATATCTATTTAATATTAGTTTCCCAGGTTGGCCAACCTGCACTTATTTTAGATCTTATTTCAGTTTTGATTTAGTGAGGATTTATATAATTGTATTCGTTGTCCTATATTGATCTAGTAATAAATACTTTTCTTTATTTCTTATATTGACTCTGTGATTCTTGGGTATAACAGCCTTTTTTGGCGCTGGTGTGTTTTTCTCCTTGCATGCTTATTCTTTAAAGGCACACTGTACTGTAATATTGGTTTAATGTGTTTCCACTAGCTCCTGAGTTTAAAATATGGAAAATTACTCCATTAGGTTTATTTTGTATAGGAAATAGTAGTTTATGTTCATTGAAACCACAACCTGCTAAAATGGACTGGGCTTGTAAGGAGAGCAGTCCTCATTAACTGACTAGTTTACTCAAAGTCCTTCTTATCTTATTCATCAATGTTTCTTAAAAGACCAATACCTAGGGCACAATGATCTAATGCTCTCCACTCTGGTGAGATGATCTAAGCAGTCTCGTCAGTACTACGAGGGCTCTGAATTTTTTTAATAAATGCAACTTTAACTTTAAAACTGTTTATTTTGCTATGCAGAGTTGAGGATGTGAAGGAGAGAAACTTACATTGCAATATAAAGATCAAAAAAAGCCCCCAAAAAGTTTGTGAGGTTTATTTCCATGCTGACAAGGTTTTGATCATCAAGCCCTTAGTGTCCAATGATCTAAAGCTCTCTGTTCTGGAGACATGATCTAAAAAGCATCCTCAGTAAGGCGAGACCCTTCAAAGAATTTTAGAAAAACTGATTTTTCCTTGAGGGATATTTATCTCACTATGCAGGTTTATATTACAATGGAAGTTTAAAAAAAAATCCCAAAGATTTTATGTAAAATTAATATTTTAGTGCCTCTCTGCAACCCCCCATGTTTTAATTTAAATCGTCTTGTTTACACATTTTTTCAATCACAGTATTGTTACTGAAATTTTCAGTATAAGCAGGGATACACCTGGCAAAATCAGCTTTGGCAAATGGAAAAATAAAAGTAATTTGGGCTATTTGTAAACAATGTATTACACTGTAGCAGGTAAAATGGATCATTGGTAACAAATTAAAAGGGACAAAAAAAAAAAAATACAGTACACCGTCCCAATAACAAAGTATACCAAAAGAATTAAAAATAATTATAGAAGTAAATTGAAAAGTTATTTAAAATATCCTTCTCTATTTAATCCATTTTAAGTTTAGTTTTGACTTTACTTTTACCATTAAAATATTCATCTTATGCCACCATGTGTTAGGAAGTTGTTCATCACTCTTGGGGACAGTATGAAATATATATATTTTTTATTAGGTGTCATATGCTGATGGTTTTGAGCTGGATTACTGTATCTATAGTGTTTTCTCTAATTATGCTTTGTCTTTTACAGAAGCACTCACCTGCACTCCATCTTGTTTGAATGATGAGGCTTGTGTCACTAATGCTGGTGTTTCATCTTGTATATGTAACAGTACCTACTACAAGGGCAAGAGTAAGTATCTGCTAGCTTCATTTATTCTACCCACATTCTGTAAAGACAGCTCATGTAGTGTTAGTGATTTAAATATAAGAACACACACAATCTTATACACACACAGATACCAATAAGCACAAACAGGACACACTCAAATTCATGTAATATTTACTTTACTAAAACATAACAGATTATAGTATATGGCTGTATGTTAAAATACTGTTAGAATCTGATGAAAATGTCTATAACTTCTCTGAGTATATATGAGGCACTTGCCAGATATGTATGAATCCAAATACTTAGATGAACATACTTCTTTTCTCATCTTAAATGTGTAGTTTGCTGCATATAAAATTACAACATGTTATACTTCCATAAATAAATACAATTTAGAGAATTAAAATGACCCGAATGGTCTTATTCTGAAAACATAAGCTTGTACTAATTTTGGTGATATTTCTTACAACTTTCTGTAGAATTATTAAACAAAAATACTATTAAAGAGCTAAACATGATAGTTGTTTTTGAATTTTGTTTGATCTGAAAGCTTTACATGTTCAGTGCTATATTTAGTTTTAATGCTGCCTTAGACATATACAACACTGCAGCTCCTCATGAGCCAGTTGCTTTGGAGAGTTAGGGGCTGCTCTATTATTTGAGTGAGCTCTTTTTTGTACTAGCTGAGTATCTTTATCCCTTAGTAGGGAAGGGGCGAATGTGTAAATTTTTGAATTTCGAATGTAGAACGAATGTTATTACCGAAATTCAAATTCTAAATTCGAATGTCGATAAGAACGAATATTCTTAAAAATTCGAAAATCGAATGTTATTTACAGTTTTCGAATGTCACTTTCGAATTCGATTGTTTATAATTATATCGAATGTCCACATTCGAAATTTTGAATTTAACATTCTATTTAACAAATACTATTCAGAAGTTCAATAGTTCATGTGGTAGGGCGGGAATTTAGTAAATTGATACATAATAGATACAAATATATCATTTCGAATGTTTCCATATAGAATATTGCATAATTTGAATATTACATTCAAAGAAAGCATTACAAATACTATTACAAACATAAATTTGAATTTTTTGAATTCAAATATAAATTCGAATTTTTCAAATTCGAATATTGCATAATTCGAATATTACATTTAAAAGCATTAGAAATACTATTACAATCTAAATTCGAATTTTTCGAATTCAAATACATGTATTGCATAATTCGAATATTACATTTAAAGAAAAAGCATTAGAAATACTATTACAATCTAAATTAGAATTTTTCGAATTAGAATACACGTATTGCATAATTCGAATATTACATTTAAAGAAAAAGCATTAGAAATACTATTACAATCTAAATTCGAATTTTTCGAATTCGAATATTGCATAATTCGAATATTACATTTAAAGAAAAAGCATTAGAAATACTATTACAATCTAAATTCAAATTTTTCGAATTCGAATATTTTCGAATGTAATCGTAAAATTCGAAACCGAACATTTGAAAATCGAATGTTAGAATGTTATGTAAACATTCGAAATTCGATTAGAACGAACGAATGTGTTAAAATTCGTGCCGTTTTTCGAATGTTGCGAAACATTCTCCCATCCCTATTAGTCATGAAATGCATTGTAATCCACTCTGGCAAACAAGGGTTTTATACGCTGGTTAGATCTGTAACGGCAACAAATGTCCGGCACATTGTCATGCACAAACCCCTTGTCTACTAATCAAGAATACAATGTACTGCAGCCCTCTCTTAATGGCAAGGACTTAAGCTGACAATAAGTTTAGAGGCATTTGTTGTTACTATTACAATATAACCATTTAATATTATTTTAAAATGTGCAAATATTATTATTATCAATTATTTGTATAGTGCCGCTAAATTCCATAGCGCTGGGTACAGTGATAGGGGTATACAATGACAAGGATTTGTGATAAAATACAAAACATAACAACACTAAATAAATCTAGTACAGGAGGAAGAGGGCCCTGCTCCGGAGAGCTCACAGTCTACAGGTTTAGGGTGCAGAGACATAAGGTTGGGGTAGCTTGTCAGATCAGTTGTAGTTGCAGCAGTGAGTCAAGCAGTTCATGTACATGTATTAGTTTGGTTAGGATGAGAGATGGAGGAGAGATGATAAGCCCCTCTGAATAGGTGGGTTTTCAAGGAGTGTCTAAAGCTATAAAAGGTTGGAGACAGTCTTATGGAGTGGGGTAGAGAGTTTCAGAGGACAGGAGCAGCACGTGCAAAGTCTTGGAGACGAGAGTGGGACATAGAGATAACAGGAGGGTAGAGAGGTAGGTCAGAGGTTGATCGATGAGGACGGAATGGGGAATATTTCATGATGGGAGAGGAAATATAGTTGAGAGTTAGACTGTTGAGTGCTTTGTAAGTTAGGTTTAATACTTTAAATTGTATTCTGGAGTGTATGGGGAGCCAGTGTAGAGGCTGGCAGAGCGGAGCAGCTGATGTAGATCAGCCACTTAGGTGGATGAGTCTAGCAGAAGCATTCATAATAGATTGGAGGGAGGAGAGGGGGTGTTTTGGAAGGCCATTTAGAAGTATATTGCAATGATCAATGCGTGACAAAATGAGGGAATGAATAAGTATTTTTTAGTTTTTTGAGTAGGGAAGGGACAAATTCTGGAAATGTTGCGTAGGTGTGAACGGCAGGATTTGGTAAGTGCTTGTATATGTGGGTTGAATGTGAGCTCTGAGCCTAGTATAACCCCAATACAGTGAACCTGGGGTGAGGTGTTGAGAATAGAGTCTCCAACCATCAAATAAATGTCAGGTGTTGGATGTCTCGAAGAGGGGGGAATAAAAAGCAGCTCAGTTTTGGACAGATTGAGTTAGAGGTAGTGTGAAGACATCCAAGAGAAAATTGCAGAGAGGCATTTGGAAATCTGGTTGAGTAAAGAGGGAGAGATATCAGGAGAGGAAAGATAGATTTGGGTATCATCATCATATAAGTGGTACTGGAATCCAAAGGAGGCTAAACGTTTCCCAAGGGAGGATGTATAGAGAGAGAAAAGCAAGGGACTCAAGCCTTGCGGTACTGCAACTGAGAGAGAGTCATAGGATCACAAGATATGTTGTTAAAGGAAACTGAAAACAAGTGTTTTGAGAGATATGAGACAAACCAGGTGAGGGCTGTGTCTCGGATGCCAAATGAATGTAGTATTTTTAGGAGGAGAGGATGGTCAACTGTGTCAAAGGCAGAGGACAGGTCAAGAAGAATTAGCAAGGAGTAGTGGCAATATAAAGCTCTAAAAAGCCACCAAAGGTTTTGCAAGATTTCTCTCAATGAGGGTGTTTTTGATCATCAGATCCTCAGAAAGAAGTTAAATATTTTACAGTGAAAAGTACACTCAATGGTTAATAATATTTATATTCCTTTAAATATGTAAAGGAAGTTAGAATAGTTCATGAATATAATGACACTTCTTGTCCTATTACTGTCCAGATTAAATCCTGATTTATAAATTTGTTTTGAATGTCCATGTAATTTAAATGTGTTTGTTTATGCTTTAGTGATATGTTATATTTTCCTTTATTTTCAGCTATTTCAAATTTGCAGCCATCTGTGACATGTGATGGAAAAGGTACAATTACACCAAAATTTAGTATATGTCTTCTGAACTACCTTGGATATAATGAGACAACAATTCAGCTGAAAGATCATGCTAGTGACAACTGCAGTTCTACCTATACTGAAGTTGATGCTAATAATGTGCGCGTACAGGCTCTTCAAGTTAAAGCTCAGGTTGGACAGTGCGGAAACAGAGTAACGGTAAGATTTTATGATTAGCTAAGAGGTAATGTCATTATTTGCTACGGTCTCCTGCTACTGTGTAGTTTATATCTAATCTATAACCTGAAAACTAATTTCATACCTCTTACTGTTCAAAGTGTTTGGGGTTTGTTGTCAGTTTCTAAAATATAATAAAAGCAAAGATAATAACAATAATAATAATATGGTACTTTTCTGTAACAGCCATCATGAAAATTGTAAATATAACGCAAATACACAACACTTTAAAGGGACATGAAACCTAAAAAATGTCTTTCATAATTCAAATAGAGGATACAATTTTAAAAAAAAGTTTCCAATTTACTTCAGTTATCAAATTTGCTTTGTACTTTTGTTGTTCTTTGTTGAAGAGATATCTAGATAGGTAGCGTGAAATAGTGCTGCCATCTAGTGCTCTTGCTAATGTATAACATTGTTGCAAAACTGCTGCTATATAGTACTGCAGACACGTGCACACTCTTGAGCTTACCTTCCTGCTTTTCAACAAAGGATAACAAGAAATTAAGAAAATTAGATAATAGAATTAAATTGGAAAGTTGTTTAAAATTGTATGTTCTAGCTAAATCATAGCAGAAAAATGTTGGTTTTATGCCCCTTTAAGCAACATATATAATGGAACCAGACATTTGTTTCATTATATTAAAGGGACATGAAACACCAATTTTTCTTTCATGATTCAGATAGAGCATACAATTTTAAACAACTTTCCATTTGATTTATATTATCGTTTGTTTCACTCTCTTGTTATTCTTATTGAAGGGGTAGCAATAATCTACTGGGAACTAGCTAAACACATTAGTAAGCTAATGATAAGAGAAATCTATGTTAAACAACCAATCAGCAGCAAGCACCCAGCTCCTGAGCCTATCTAGCTATGTTTTTCAACAAAGGATACCAAGAAAACAAATCAAATAAGTTAATAGAAGTAAACTGGGTTGTTTAAAATAATATGCTCTATGGGAGTCATGAAATTCATGTCCCTTTAACTAAAGTAGATTATGAAATGCAAATGTTTTATGATTCAATCTAAAAAAATACATATTTTGTACTTTCTAAAGTATTGGACATTTAAATAGTTTCAGAAAAGCATTTGGATAAACATTTACTTTTATAGTAAAAATGGATTGCAAAAAATTAGCTAGGAGATTTCAAAAAGCAAACTGATATATTGTTTTAGGTTACCATTAAATGCACTTAAAATTAAAAAGGTAAGTGTGAGCATAATATGTTACCAAGTTTCTGTTGAGGCTGCAGATGGTCCCTCTAGATATAGTTTTCTATAACAAACAACCCATTTTATTTAGTTATGTGCAGTCACCAATCAGTAGCTACCTACTACAAGAGAACAAAGAAAAATTGATATTAGGGGTCAATTAGAAAGTTGCTTAAAATTGCCTGATCTTTCTGAATTGCGAAAGAAAAAATGTGGGTTCAGTGTCCCTTTAAGTATGCTTTTCAACAAATCATACCAATAAAACTAATCATGAAAGTTTAATTTACATTGCTGATGTGATTATTTCTAGACTTAATATTGCTATTAAAATGCTGAGAAAGATAAAAGTTTACAACCCTATTGGATTTTCAATTTTCTTGGATCCCATTGACTTTCAATCATAACTTGCAATGTTTATATTGAGAAGTCCCAAAGAGGCAGCAGCACAGTATAAAGTAACGATTTATTGGCACCAACAACAAAAAAAATACAACTTTTAGGGGGTTACCCCTTAATCATGTGTCATGTTTATATTAAGCTCATTAATTGATTTTGACTTTTCATATGCTGCTGTTAATTGACTTAATGTTATGTCTCCTTAACATATACACCATACCTTAAAAATATGAATATTATATATATTTAATACTGAAAAATAATATTAAAGATTTAAATCATAAATTAATTGTGGAAAGTAAAAAAACATACTGTAAGATTCTGACATAGATAGTTTAGTACTTATCTAAAAAATATGTGTGTCTATTGCAACTGAGTCAATCACAGGTGAAGGTTGCAAGAGCAAAGATTAATCTGGAAATTAGCCGAATAGTTTTACATTTTGCGTCTCACAACTACCACCACCAATGTAAACTCTTGGGTTAGCCTTTCATCAGTTCAGCAGAGTAATTGGAGTGTTACAGCAGGTCAATACCTCTAATTTATTTTATTTTACAGAATGTATAAAGTTCTATTATATTTGTGTATTTATGGTTGTATATTTTCACCTCTTTCAACAGGTTATCAATTCAAAAGTGACTTATCAAAACACACTTCGCATTGACATTCTGAAAAAATTACTGGCAGCTGCCAATCCTATTGAAGTCAACTTCAGTTGTTCTTACAATCTGACAATGCAGACCAGCCTCAATGTCACTCTTAATCCGATCGTGAGGTGAATATAAATCTATAACATTTTTATTTTATTGTAAAATATGAATTCTGGAAAAGGAAAGACCTAATTAAAACCGGTATCTAGGTGGCAAATACACTTTTGAGCCATTGGCAAAAAAAAAGAAGAAAAAAATTGGCATTGTAGGATCATGTAGCACATCACTACACAAGGGATTATAGTCTTCTCTAGAATACAAATGGTTAAACCAAGGTTTAGATACATGGAAGGGACACTAAACTTTTCTATTTTCCTTACAGATTTGTGAAGTGAGCATGCAAAACCCAATACATGTATTTAATTAAAAATGATTCTTGTTACAAAACATTTCCCAGGTTGTACAGCATAGTGCCATATCATTTACCCATGCAAACTAACCAGAGCGCCCTCTTGCATCTCTGCTTATACTGCTCAATGTTATGCTAGATAGGTTGCTCATAGCAGTGAAGAACAGAAACAGACGAAGATGTGTACTTTGCTTCCCTTGATCTAGCAAAATTACAATAATATCTGTGCATGAACTAATAGCTCTACATGAAAATTAGGAATCGTCTTTGGCTTCCAAGTCATGAGCTACATCATGATAAACTATATATAACAAATGTAATTATTATTACATAAATTGTTTGTCCTCCAAAAAAGGACTTAGCAGCAGATTACAAATTGAAAACAAGAAAGACTGAGCCAGGAAAATAAGATAAGCCCAGGTATTCAAAGGCAGTAGCCCACTTTGCAGATCATGACATTTTTATCATTGTCCTTACATCTCAGCCTCTTGCAATATCCACCATAAACCTTCAGCCACTTAGGTTTTCTCACTTTCTACACACACATGAAAATTAACACAATAACATGTAAGACCCACAGACACCTGTCTACAATTAGACCTCAGATCAGATTCCTATCTCTGCAGCATCTCATTTAGCAACATACCCACATCAAATCTGAGTCCTAGCTCTGTAGTCCCTTTGTAAGCCACATACTCAAATCTGATCAGACACTAGTCTTCACTGCCTTATTTCCACATGAGACTTCAAATCAGATCCCTGGCCCTGTAGATCCACTTTGAACCAAATGCTTGGATCAGACCTCACACCATTTATTTTCATAAAATATTGAGAAATAGTATTAATAAAAATATATCATTATTATAGATGTTCTTAGAAATTATAATAAATCACTATAATATTAAATTTCATTTTATAATAATTATTCATTAAAACTAATATATTTAAAAATATTTTATGAGAAATATATAAATTATGCACAATACTCAGTAAAACACATAATATATTGAAACATTAAAATGATTAAAAATGCTTTCCCAAGATTGAAGGTAATTGAGTGGAAAGGGTTCCAATGTGTCTATATACATATTTACACATATAAACACATATAATACACATGTATATACATATTGTAAACACATACATATATATTCTCTAACACACACACACATATACTGTATATATATTTTAAACACCTTTTCATATATCTTTTAATGCTTATAAAAAATGTATTTATATGAATATTTTTTTATCAGATAGTGTATATATGAGTGTAACACAAGTTTAATGTATTTATGATGTGTTTGGTGCACATTTATTTCTAACTATTATACTTTATGCTAGGTCTTCACTCATGCTAACCTGATACGCACTAATTTAGTTTACACCCGATTAAGTGCATTTACTTTCAACTTGTAATATGCGCACAAGTTAGTGCAGGCAGGATCTAGCCCTTATTTAGTAATACACATTTTAATGTTTTTGTGTATATCGCCAATGATATACTGAAAGTTGTAGAAGTTATTTTAATATTCTCTTCCCTCTCAAATGTTATATTGAGTAAAATCAAATAATGGTGCTTAGACAAAGTTTAGCATTACTTTTGTACAAGTCATCTCTACTTAAGCTTACTTGCATATATATACTGTACATCACCAAACTGTTTTATTTTCACAGTACCACTAACCTCCCAGGACTCTATGGAGAAGGATCATATCCCCTTACCTTGGCTGCTTTCAAGAGTCCATCATACACTGATCCATTTCAGAATGGGGAAAGTGTAAATGTGCAAACAAATGTATACCTGGGCTTCCTTATTAATGGTCCAGATGGAGCTAACTTTACCCTAAGAGTTGTGAAATGTTTTGCATCTCCTTACAATGCTCGGAATGACAATGATCCCAACAATGTTCCAATAGTGGAAGGAGGGTAAGATTTTTTTTTTAAAATTTGGTTAAATCCTCTATTCATTCAATGCAAAGTAGTTATTGATTGTACTTGGGTTCATTCATTAAAACAATTAACACTGGCCACAGTTAATTATTTATTGGTTCAATTAAATAATTAATTTTCATGTGTATTTTAATGTTTCCCTTTAAAGGGTCATGAAAGTCAAAATACAATTTTCATGATTCAGATAAACTTTTAAATCCACTACTATAATAAAATGTACTTTGTCCTGTTGATATCTTTTGTTGCATAAAAGAAGCATAGCATACATACATAACATCAGAAGCAGCATGTACTACTGAGAGCTAGCTGATGATTGGCGGATCACCTTCGTCTCTTGTTATTGGGTTGGCCAGAAATGTTTTGCTAGCTACCAATAGGGTATTTCTGTTCTGGAGCCGATTTTAACCCCCAGTTATATACAAGCATTGCAATAATAAAGTGCTCTAACATAATAGAGCATTTTTAGCACGTTTATATCCTTAATACTAGGCCTGTGTATTTGAATAATTCATGATGATATGAATGCGTAAGAAGGAGACTGTTCATGGCATTCAGCTCTTTTCGGAGCCGCATTTATTCTTGTCAAAGTAAAACACGCCAAGGCCTATGTAAATCCAGATCTTAGTGCGTTGCAATTTCACAAGAATAAATGTGGCTCCGAAAAGAGCTGAATGCTGCGAGTAGCCGCCTTCTTCAGCATTCGGATCATAACGAATGATCCGAATGCACAGGTCTAGTTTAACCTAAAGCTAAGTCACGTTTATCTATTCTAATTTTTTCTCTAAATACAATTTTACTTTCCAAATAATTTTAGCAATTCAGTGAAGGGTGAATATATTTAGAATAGTTATAAAGTATGTTTCAAAAATTAGGTTGGAGCATCTTTTTTGCTCTAGATACATTAAAGGGACACTGTACCCAAATGTTTTCTTTTGTGATTCAGATAGAGCATGCAATTTTAAGCAACTTTCTAATATACTCCTATTAGCAAATTTTCTTCATTCTCTTGGTATGTTTATTTGAAAAGCAAGAATTTAAGTTTAGATGCCGGCCCATTTTTGGTGAACAACCTGGGTTGTCCTTGCTGATTGGACAGCACCAATAAACAAATGCTGTCCATGGTTCTGAACCACAAATTTGCTGGCTCCTTAGCTTAGATGCCTTCTTTTTCAAATAAAGATATCAAGAGAACGAAGAAAAATTGATAACAGAAGTAAATTAGAAAGTTGCTTAAAATTGCATGCTCTATCCGAACCATGAAAGAAAAAATTTGGGTTCAGTATCCCTTTAAGTCCTAGTTTTCATTGCTATTGTAAACTGTGTAAACTTGTGGCAACATAAAAAATCTCCATAGACTTTAATGGAGCTATTTCATATTACCTGCAGTTTACACAGTTTACAACAGCAATGGAAACTAGTCCTAAGTGAAGTAAAATGAATACTAAACCATTTGAATTGTACATTTTAAAAACGTTGCTTTCCACATTAATGTTACTTGCTATACACCATATAAAAAGGGAACCAGCCTTTATCTTTATCATTATTCTAGCAGGAGTTACTGTAACCAAATCTGTCCAGGATAATTTGTCAGAAAACAACTTGCAATTAAGAGAATTGAAAAACTGAATATTGTATAAACTATTTCAGATTAATATGACCTACATTTTACTGTACTCTTGTGAAATGGGCTGCAAGGAAAGTGTAATGATGCTTAATTTCACTAGGCATAGTTATCCAGGTGTGCTATGCTACCTGAATGCTTATCAGTAATCCTCAGACAAGAGTTTCTCAAACTTAGTCCCTTTAATATCCCATACGAGGTTTAGATTTTTAAGGCAGTACCTATTTGAAATAGTTATGTGATTAATTATTGGCCCCCATGTATTAAAAGGCAAGCAGACAAGCTTCTCAACTCAAGAAGTTATCCGCTCGTCTTCGCTACATAGCGCAGTGGATAAACAGAATCTGCTGCTTGTGTGCATCATTACACACTCAAGTAAGCGTGTAAAGCCGTCCCCTTCTCTCTCACGACCAATCGCGTGAGAGAAGGGACTGTCAATCATCCAAAGTGAGTGAGCACTCTGTGATTTCTCCTCACCACCTTTAGAGGTGGCGTAGAGTGTAAAAAGCAGCAGTCTAATGACCGCTGCTTCTTACATTGCGGGAAGCAGGCTTGCATGTGTGAACCTGCCCCTCAAGGGCTCTGGAGCAGCTTACGCTGCTTAGTGCATGGAGCCCATTGTATTTAAATGTCCTTGAAGAAAACATGAGTTCAGTTCTAACCAAGGTACAATATTGTATAGTACTCAGATGAGCTCTTTCTAACCAATAGCATAGTTTGTGGTGTTTCTGGAGAGACAAAGCAATTTTTGTTTTTAAATAAGCAGATTAAATAGAATTTGGGAGCATGTTTTGGAGATTATTGGCTGTTTGCAATTAATATATTGCTATACAACAAAGAGAGAGGCTACCTATATATTCAAGTGCATTTTTATTCTTAGTTGTCCAGCACCTGATGCCGATTTTGATGTGGCAGTAGAACAAAATGGAGTTGCATTGGAATCCAGGATAAGATTTAGTGCATTCAAATTTCAGGATTTTGACACTCTAAACATTTTCTGTGATGCACGACTGTGTGACAAATCTGAGGGCTGTACTGGGGTAAGTGAAACCTAACAGTCATTTTTATTAAATACAATTTTAATTGCCCCTTAATTTAAAAAAAAAAAGAAGAAGTTACCATAAAACTATTGTATTGTAAATCTTTAATTCTGATTATAGTTTAGGTTTAGGTTTAGGTTATTAAATGATTTATGAACAACATTTTCATTAGAATTTAATGATGAATTTTGTAGAAAAAATATCAATAAGCTTTTCTAAAGAATTAGAATATGCACTATTAGTATTTTATGTTTTCCAAGACTTTAAATTGAATCAACCAATCAGTTAATCAACATCAATGAATCATTGTAAGCTGCAACTATTTCCTTTTGTCTTACTGTGTACTTATCTACTAGCAAGAACTGTATATATGTGTAGCGTGAAATATATAGTCACTATTTATAAATGACATCCTAAATATGTGCAGCTCAATTGTTCATACACACATTCTAAAGTAAAAAATGAGAACATCTCATTCAGAATTTTTCTAGATTACATCATGTTTATTTTTTCTTTCTTTATAGTGTAAATCAGGCAAAGCCTCTGATCCAAGCCTAGGTGCAGTGTCGCTGTCTTTGAATTTGGATGGTAAGTCTATGCCTTAAATAATAAGTCATAATTAGACATTCATGATTTAGACAGAGCATACAATTTTAAACAAGTTTCGAATTTACTTTTATTATTTAATTTGCTTCCTTCTTTTGTTATCAATTACTGAAAGGTTTATCTAGGAACCCTAAGGAACAGTAAAGGACGTAGGTTCTAGCTGCTGATTGGTGGCTGCATTGGCTCACCCATGTGTTCAGTTAGAAACCAGTAGTGCATTACTGCTCCTTCAACTAATGATAACAAGAGAAAGAATCAAATGTGCTAATAGAAGTAAACTGGAAAGTTGTTTAAAATTGTATGTTCTACCTAAAATCATGAAAGAAAAATGTTGGGTTTCATGTCCCTTTAATAGCTTCTTTCTTTGCCTTTTGTATTAGATGTATTAATATAGAACAGCCATATATATTCACTCATCTCCTTCACTCCCTCTCTCCTCTGTTTTGTTATACTCATTTCCTCTCTCTCTTTTATGAAAAACCTTTCCTATGATTAGATATTTTATCTGAAAGATTGTCAATATTAATCAAATGGTTATGTCTTTTTTTCAGGTCAGGTCAATTCAGGCAGCTCAGGAACCCATGCAGGTATGAATATTCTCTAAACATTTTTAAATATATTGTTACTTAACTATGTGCAGATAAATATTAATCATATTCAATCAAGTACCACATGATATCCTATTTTCTGAATATCACAGTGGTTTATATCTCATTATGATACAGTCACTGTGTATTTAAACACTGATATACCCTCCTTAGTATAAAATATTCACTGTGTGTATATACGGATATACTCTTCTCACTATGATACTTTTACTAGGTTTATATCTACAATTAAACTATCTTCTCATTATGATACAATCACTGTGGGTGTATACATGTATGTAACCTCATTACCTTACTGTCAGTTATATTAAGGTATAATACTATTTTGTAATTTCTCTAGCTTTTTCTGCCACCATGATGATCAGCTGCCTACTGATGTTTGTCTTCAATAAACTCTACTGAGAAGTCTCCTAAGGATTGCTATGAAGAGATATGAAGGAATCAGTCACATGATTATACACTTATAATAAACATCTTATTCTTAAGATTTAGAAATTATTTATTTTTCTTCACTATATATCTATTATCAGAGACGAAAAATAAGATTTCATTCTTCATTTCTTCATTTCAATATTTTGAGCTTTTACTATGTCTTTCATAATTTTTAAACATAGTCAAACCATTTCTGCTTACATATGATCACTATAACTTGCTTTTTTATGTAGTCTGGGATAAGCATCTGCTACAAATTCAATGTAATGATAAACTGTAATGTGCGTGTTTAACCTATGTTTGAATAAACTAATGTATTGCTCTGAAATTCTTGTGATGTATCTAAAACCAATATTAACCCTTTCTGCTAATGGGACTTTGCCCAGTGTACTCTGTTGACGTAGTAGCTACGTCCAATCTTTTCCCTCATGCTGCAATCCCAGCTGTCAGCTCTGACAGCTAAGACTGCAGCTAGAGGGAGAAGGGATCTGTCTTCATATGGTAAGGGAGCCCTGACAGATGAAGCAGATCGCAGATGCAGAAACTGACACTCTGGATCACTGTTTGCAACTGCGGTGGCGCTGCCGTGGGAGGGAAGCGGGCAATGATGCATCACGGGAGGGGGGAAGGGAGGGGAGGTGGGGGATTCCCTACCTTCAGAAATATTTGGTGAGGGATGGGTTCCCCAACACTACAAAAATGGGTACAGGTAGGTGGCCTTCGATGAATCAGTTGTCAGGTGAAAGGTGAGGGGGGATCTCTACACTACATAGTTTTTTAATTTATTCTTTTATATATTAAAATAATTATTAAATAAATGCAAATTGGGTACTGGCAAACAGCTGCCAGTACCTAAGATGGCGGAACCTATTGAGGGTGGTAGAGAGCTGGGATGGGATGAAGGAGGTTTCCATACACTAAATAAATAAACAATATTTAAAAACAAAAAACAACAGCTCTAAGTAAGTGACATGCTGGCAGACTGTCTGCCAGTACTTAAGATGGCGGCGACCAGTGGGGGGGTGAAGGAGGGAAGATATCTGTTTGGGAGGGGTCAGGGTATGGGAGATGTCAGGTGGGAAGGTAATCTCAACACTACAGCAAAACCGTGGCATGAAATATACCAACATGGGCCTAACTCAATACTTTTAGTTGTCTACTAAAAAAATAAAAAATAATATAGTGTTAATAGGTAAATTAAAAAAACAAGGCTTTATTTCAGTTTAAGGTCTAGATTACAAGTGGATCGTTAATTTATTACGCGTCTGTAAAGAGGAAAATTCACAACGTTTAAGGGTGAGTGATAAATAACCAGCCATTACAAGTGGTTGGTTATTGCTACTGCGAGCTTGCGGTACAAAAGTGCAAAACAATACATACAACTATATCTGATAAAAAAATCCAAAAAAACAATTACTATGAATCCTTGCTTCTCTAACAGTCCTTATAAATACTATTATTAAACCAATATGTTTTGGGGTCTCACTCTCTTAAGGGCCAGTATTCCCAGATTTCCTGCTTGTGTGTCTCTGATCTTTAGGGACTACACCAGGAATGATCTCTGGACTAAGGTTTACACAGGATCTTCAAACTGGGCTCTCTCTCCAAGTTCAAGTCATGACAGGCCCCAGAACGTACGCTTCCACTCTCAGCAGTCTATGAACTAGTTCCAACTGTATACAGTGGGGCAAAAAAGTATTTAGTCAGCCACCAATTGTGCAAGTTCTCCCACTTAAGAAGATGAGAGAGGCCTGTAATTTTCACTCTCTTAAGGGCCAGTGTTCCCAGATTTCCTGCTTGTGGGTCTCTGATCTTTAGGGACTACACCAGGAATGATCTCTGGACTAAGGTTTACACAGGATCTTCAAACTGGGCTCTCTCTCCAAGTTCAAGTCATGACAGGCCCCAGAACATACGCTTCCACTCTCAGCAGTCTATGAACTAGTTCCAACTGTATACAGTGGGGCAAAAAAGTATTTAGTCAGCCACCAATTGTGCAAGTTCTCCCACTTAAGAAGATGAGAGAGGCCTGTAATTTTCATCATAGGTATACCTCAACTATGAGAGACAAAATGTGGAAACAAATCCAGACAATCACATTGTCTGATTTGGAAAGAATTTATTTGCAAATTATGGTGGAAAATAAGTATTTGGTCAATATCAAAAGTTCATCTCAATACTTTGTTATATATCCTTTGTTGGCAATGACAGAGGTCAAACGTTTTCTGTAAGTCTTCACAAGGTTGCCACACACTGTTGCTGGCATGTTGGCCCATTCCTGCATGCAGATCTCCTCTAGAGCAGTGATGTTTTGGGGCTGTCGCTGGGCAACACGGAATTTCAACTCCCTCCAAAGGTTTTCTATGGGGTTGAGATCTGGAGACTGGCTAGGCCACTCCAGGACCTTGAAATGCTTCTTACGAAACCACTCCTTCGTTGCCCGGGTGGTGTGTTTGGGATCATTGTCATGCTGAAATATCCAGCCACGTTTCATCTTCAATGCCCTTGCTGATGGAAGGAGGTTTGCACTCAAAATCTCACGATACATGGCCCCATTCATTCTTTCATGTACACAGATCATTTGTCCTGTTCCCTTTGCAGAGAAACAGCCCCAAAGCATGATGTTTCCACCCTCATGCTTCACAGTAGGTATGGTTTTCTTTGGTTGCAACTCAGCATTCTCTCTCCTCCAAACACGACGAGTTGTGTTTCTACCAAACAGTTCTACTTTGGTTTCATCTGACCATATGACATTGTCCCAATCTGCTTCTGGATCATCCAAATGCTCTCTAGCATACTTCAGACGGGCCCGGACATGTACTGGCTTAAGCAGTGGGACACGTCTGGCACTGCAGGATCTGAGTCCCTGGCGGCGTAGTGTGTTACTGATGGTAGCCTTTGTTACGTTGGTCCCAGCTCTCTGCAGTTCATTCACTAGGTCCCCCCATGTGGTTCTGGGATGTTTGCTCACCGTTCTTGTGATCATTTTGACCCCACGGGGTGAGATCTTGGGTGGAGCCCCAGATCAAAGGAGATTATCAGTGGTCTTGTATGTCTTCCATTTTCTAATTATTGCTCCCACAGTTGATTTCTTCACACCAAGCTGCTTGCCTATTGCAGATTCAGTCTTCCCAGCCTGGTGCAGGTCTACAATTTAGTTTCTGGTGTCCATCGACAGCTCTTTGGTCTTCACCATAGTGGAGTTTGGAGTGTGACTGTTTGAGGTTGTGGACAGGTGTCTTTTATACTGATAACAAGTTCAAACAGGTGCCATTAATACAGTTAATGAGTGGAGGACAGAGGAGCCTCTTAAAGAAGAAGATACAGGTCTGTGAGAGCCAGAAATCTTGCTTGTTTGTAAGTGACTAAATACTTATTTTCAACCATAATATGCAAATACATTCTTTCCAAATCAGACAATGGGATTTGTTTCCACATTTTGTCTCTCATAGTTGAGGTATACCTATGATGAAAATTACAGGCCTCTCTCATCTTCTTAAGTGGGAGAACTTGCACAATTGGTGGCTGACTAAATACTTTTTTGCCCCACTGTATGTATATTATTTTAACTGGTTAGGCCAGTCCCTCCTCCAGCTAACCCTGAATGTCTATTTGAGTGTAGGGAGATATTTCCTGGCACCTTGCTGTCTCAAAGCTAACTATATATCTTTCGATTTTAATTCTCACAGGATTGTAAGACCAACTGTCCATTAACATATCTTAGGTAAGGAGGCACATATTGTTTGGCTTCCTTTCAGGCATATAAATATAAATGTGAATATGGAATTTTGCGATGCTATACAAATAAATGATAATAATAACATTTTATACATAGTAAACCATTTCTTGCAGCTCCAAGTGTGCCACTTTTGTTATTTAATATAAATAATTGTGGGCTAGATTACAACTCAAGTGCCAATTAATCACGCTTTATAGAGCTTGCGGTAGCAATTAGCGCTCAAAAAACCTTTGGTTAATTTTTTAAATGTCCACCATATTCCCCCAAAATAACATTTGAGGTCCCTTTTTAAAAAAAAATAAAAATATATACTAAGCAGTTTTTAGGGGTTAACGTGTGTGGGGTGTTAGAAAAAAAACGGCACTGAAAAGTCTCTATAAATATATATGTATATGCTTATATACATGTATATTTATTATTTTATTTAATGTATGCATATAAACATAAATATATATGTATATATTCATCTGCTGCCCATCGCTGCGCAACTTACCTCCTTTGCTGCGCTAGGTTCTCATGCCGTGTTGGACGGAATGAGAATGAGACTCTCATTGGAGCCTATGGAAGCACAATCTCGTGAGTGCAATGCTTCCGTGCAATGTGAATGTGAGGTCGCGTTCGCATTGCACCTAACTTATAATACCAGCGCACATTTGCGTGTGCTGGTATTACTAAGTGAAGCGCAAATATCACTTTAGCAAAAGCGATATTTTGCGCTCTACTTTTATTCTAGCCCTTTATTATTTAAATTACATGATTGTTGCATGATGCTAAAACAAAATGTTTTATTTATTTTATTTAATGCCCTGTTCACTATGTCCAGAAAAATTAAAGTAATGTCAGGAGCAGCACTCACTCCACCCCCTAACAGCGGGAAGAGCAGAGGTTTATAGTTAGAATGGGTGCTAGCGGAGAACTCAGGAAGGGAAAAGATGACATTGGTGGCAGCTGCTTAGACTGAGAAATTATATATATATATAATATGGAATGGCAGAAAAAGAGCCTCAGGATTGTAATCCTGAATATAAAAGACAGGGAATTCAGCACTCAGGGGTACATGCATATGCTGCTTAAAGTACAGTCTAAGTAGTAATTATGTTTATCACAAGAGATCCGTGAGCAGTAGGGTGTAGTAGGCCTAGACCCAGAATACTGTCTCTTGTGATAAACATAATTACTACTTAGACTGTACTTTAAGCAGCATATGCATGTACCCCTGGCCGGTCAGGTTTATTATTGTTATTATTTTCTTGTCATAAAGTTTCAACTACTTGCTATATATACATAATCAGCAATTGCTGAATTCTATCAATTATATTTCCAGCTTGTGTGTGCTTTTACAGTGTGGGAGAATGCTATCTCACGATTAAAACTGCAAATTTGATTAACGTTATTATTGTGAGCTTCTTTCTTTTTTTTTTTTTTTTTTAAAGAGTGCTGAATTCCCTGTCTTTTATATTCAGGATTACAATCCTGAGGCTCTTTTTCTGCCATTCCATATCATACTTTTTTAAGGGTCTGCACCACATTGTCTTTAACACTAACTGAGGCTATTATGCCTGCATGGTTACTACATTTCTAAATTATAAAAAAGCTCCTGATTGCAATTGCGTCCCCACCGCAATGTTCTCGATTTTATATCTATCTATCTATCTATCTATCTATCTATCTATATATATATATATATATATATATATATATATATATATATATATATAGAGAGAGAGAGAGAGAGAATAACTCATTGTGTAGTTTATTAACAAATCTAGTCAGGCCAGAAGGCTTGTTTTTCCCACAGAAAACATCTGAATTACATTGTTTCCAATGCAGCAAAGGATTCGGGGTAAGATGTGCAAATAAGGTTCACAATGACACACTTTTTTACTTCAAGTCTGCTTTTCCCTTTACGCCAAAGCATCGCTGTTGACACAGTTTATAAAACTTAGCTAGGGTTAGTGCAGTGATTCATAACCATCCCAGAAGAGACTGTTTTGTGGTTTTTGCCACTCATCAGCTGGGAGAAGGTTTGAATCACTGTTGGGTGAAGTTGATTTCTGGGCAAAATACAACAACATTTATAATTAGGGGGAGGTAAAAAGTGAGTTTAAAATCCTGCACTACGCACAAAATATAGAGAAAATAACTCATTGTGTAGTTCATTAACAAATCTAGACAGGCCAGAATGCTTGTTTTTCCCACAGAAAACCTCTGAATTACATTGTCCCAATGCAGCAAATGATTCTGGGTAAGATATGCAAATTAGGTTCACAATGACACACTTTTTTACTTCGTCTGCTTTTCAGCAGATTCCCTTTACGCCAAAGCATCGCTGTTCACACAGCTTATAAGTTTAGCGAGGGTTAATGCAGTGATTCATAACCATCCCAGGACAGACTGTTTCGTGGTTTTTGCCACTCATCAGCTGGGAGAAGGTTTGAATCACTGCTGGGTGAAGTTGATTTCTGGGTAAAATACAACAGTTTTGGAAACAATGTAATTCAGAGGTTTTCTGTGGGAAAAAAACAAGCCTTCTGTCCTGTCTAGATTTGTTAATGAACTACACAATTAGTTATTTTCTCTATATTTTGTGCATAGTGGAGGATTTTAAACTCACTTTTTACCTCCCCCTAATTTTAAATTTTGTTTTATATATATATGTATATATATATATATATATATATATATATATAGTAACAAGAATTTTTGGCAACCACTGTCTTCTAGGGTTTTTACAGATAAGGCAAAAGGACAAACTTCTCTGCACAAGCTTCCAAAACAGCAAATCTCTGTCTGCATTGTCTGCAGCAACACAAATGTCCTTTATAGAATGTAACCACAAACAGAAATCCAGCAAAACGTTTAGTACATAATATTTTTCACAACACAACGCAGCAGGCCTTTTAAACATGCTTCCCTTTTAAACCCTAGGAGCAGTAATCATGAGCCACACCTGAGTTTATTTGTCTTTTAAAGCTGTAAGGTATTCACAACTAAAAAACACTAATCACTTCCTTGGGGTTTCTTAGCAAAATGGTAAAGTGAAATGTATTAACCCCTTAAGGACCAAGGCCATTTTTCAATTTCTTTCCCTTAAAGACCAGGGCTATTTTACATTTCTGCGGTGTTTGTGTTTAGCTGTAATTTTCCTCTTACTCATTTACTGTACCCACACATATTATATACCGTTTTTCTCGCCACTAAATGGACTTTCTAAAGATACCATTATTTTTATCATATCTTATAATTTATTTTTAAAAAAATTATAAAATATGAGGAAAAAATGGAAAAAAACACAATTTTTCTAACTTTGACCCCCCAAAATCTGTTACACATCTATAACCACCAAAAAACAACCATGCTAAATAGTTTCTAAATTTTGTCCTGAGTTTAGAAATACCCAATGTTAACATGTTCTTTGCTTTTTTTGCAAGTTATAGGGCAATAAATACAAGTAGCACTTTGCTATTTCAAAACCACTTTTTTTCAAAATGAGCGCTAGTTACATTGGAACCCTGATATCTGTCAGGAATACCTGAATATCCCTTGACGTGTATATATATTTTTTTTAGAAGACATTCCAAAGTATTGATCTAGGCCCATTTTGGTATATTTCATGCCACCATTTCACCGCCAAATGTGATCAAATAAAAAAAAATTGTTCACTTTTTCACAATTTTTTTCACAAACTTTAGGTTTCTCACAGAAATCATTTACAAACAACTTGTGCAATTATGGCATAAATGGTTGTAAATGCTTCTCTGGGATCCCCTTTGTTCAGAAATAGCAGACTTATATGGCTTTGGTGTAGCTTTTTGGTAATTAGAAGGCTGCTAAATGCCACTGCGCACTAGGGATGGGCGAATGTGTAAATTTTTGAATTTCGAATGTAGAACGAATGTTATTACCGAAATTCGAATTCTAAATCCGAATGTCGATAAGAACGAATATTCTTAAAAATTCAAAAATCTAATGTTATTTACAGTTTTCGAATGTCACTTTTGAATTCGAATGTTTATAATTATATCGAATGTCCACATTCAAAATTTCGAATTTAACATTCTATTTAACAAATACTATTCAGAAGTTCAATAGTTCTTGTGGTAGGGCGGGAATCTAGTAAATTGATACATAATAGATACAAATATATCATTTCGAATGTTTCCATATAGAATATTGCATAATTTGAATATTACATTTAAAGAAAGCATTAGAAATACTATTACAAACATATAAATTCGAATTTTTCGAATTCGAATATAAATTCAAATTTTTTGAATTCGAATATTGCATAATTCGAGTATTACATTTAAAGAAAAAGCATTAGAAATACTATTACAATCTAAATTCGAATTTTTCGAATTCGAATACACATATTGCATAATTTGAATATTACATTTAAAGAAAAAGCATTAGAAATACTATTACAATCTAAATTCGAATTTTTCGAATTCGAATATTGCATAATTCGAATATTACATTTAAAGAAAAAGCATTAGAAATACTATTACAATCTAAATTCAAATTTTTCGAAAATAATATTTTAGAATGTAATCGTAAAATTCGAAACTGAACATTCGAAAATCAAATGTTAGAATGTTATGTAAACATTCGAAATTCGATTCGAACGAACTAATGTGTTAAAATTTGTGCCGTTTTTTGAATGTTGTAAAACATTCGCCCATCCCTACTGCGCACCACACGTGTTTTATGCCCAGCAGTGAAGGGGTTAATTAGGGAGCATGTAGGGAGCTTGAAGAGTTAATTTTAGCTTTAGTGTAGTGTAGTAGACAACCCAAAGTATTGATCTAGGCCCATTTTGGTATATTAAATGCCACCATTTCACCGCCAAATGCGATCAAATTTTAAAAAAACTTAATTTTTTTCGCAATTTTAGGTTTCTCACTGAAATTATTTACAAACAGCTTGTGCAATTATGGCACAAATGGTTGTAAATGCTTCTCTGGGATCCCCTTTGTTCAGAAATAGCAGAAATATATGGCTTTGGCGATGCTTTTTGGTAATTAGAAGGCTGCTAAATGCAGCTGCACATCACACGTGTATTATGTCTAGCAGTGAAGGGGTTAATTAGGGATCTTGTAGGGAACTTACAGGGTTAATTTTAGCTTTAGTGTAGAGATCAGCCTCCCACCTAACACATCAGACCCCCTGATCCCTCCCAAACAGCTCTCTTCCCTCCCCCACCCCACAAAACTCTGTTCCATAGTGTAATGGTTCCGACCCGCTCCCTCCCCGTGCACGCGCCCGCCCGCCCGCCTCCCCCATGTCCGTGCACGCCCCCCAGCGATCCCGCCCACCTCTGCACTCCATAATCCACCGATGGCCGCCCACCCGCCTCCCACATCGGCTCCCACCCACCAACGATTGCGGCCATCGATGTCCGGTGCAGAGAGGGCGACAGAGTGGCTCTCTCTGCATCGGATGGGGTAAAATGTTATTGCAGTGATGCCTCGATATCGAGGCATCACTGCAATAACAGGAAAGTGGCTGGAAGTGATCAGGATTGCTTCCAGCCACTTTCAACCCCAACGTCGTACAGGGTACATCGCTGGTCTTTAAAGACCAGGTTGTGCAAGACATACCCTGTACGACGTATGTCGTTAAGGGGTTAAACTTGTTCTAATATATACTCCCTCTATCACCAAACCAGACTTTCTGTCACACTTCCTCCCCCCCAGCTCACACTTGGTGGAGTGAGCGACCATAGACATTAAAGAGTACCCTTGAAAGACCATCAGCATTGCCCTGCAAAAGACCTGCTTTGTGCTCAACAATGAAATGAAAAGGCTGCAGACTTAGAAACCATCTAGTCACTCTTGCATTCCTCTCCTTATTCTGACTCATCCATTTGAGAGGAGCATGATCTGCAATCATCCTGAATTTCCTCCCCAACAAATAGTACCGAAGAGACTGCAAAGCCCACTTAATAGCTATACATTCTTTTTCAACAATAGAGTAATTTTTCTCTTGTTGGTTTAATTTTCTACAAGGAAACAATACAGGATGCTCCTCCCCTTGGTACACTTGGGTAAGAACAGCCCCCACACCAACATCAGATGCATCAGTGTGCACTATAAAATCTTTACAAAAATCTGGAGTTACAAAAACTGGATAGGCACACAGGGCATCTTTCAAATGCTTAAAAGCCTTGTCTGCTTCCGTAGACCATTTAACCATCACTGGTGATTTTGCCTTTATAAGATCAGTTAAAGGAGCAGCTATTGTAGCAAAATCAAACCCAAAAAAGCTCTAACTTGTTTCTTAGTTAGGGGCTTTGGCCAGTTTTGTATGGCTTCTATTTTATTTGTCTGTGGCTTAACTAATCCCCTCCCAATTGTATATCCCAAGTATTTCGTTTCCTCTAAACCAATGGTACATTTTGAAGGATTCTTAGTTAAGCCAGCTGTCAGATAATGGATGAGATATGTAATGGATCTCAACTGCAGACTATTTTGGTGCTTAGAGTACTACTGATAGTAGAAATGGTTAACAATCCTTTAGGATATGTCCTGTTATTTTGTTACAGGAGAAAGGGTTTTACCAATGTCCTGTTTAGAGTCACTGTATATCTGTGGGTATTGGCAGAAGAATGTGAGGGACTAGGCATCCTGTATGTACAATGGTGGTTGAGTAGCTGCTGTACTAGTAGGTGCTATATGGTAATATCTTGTGCAGTCACTTTAGAGGTACCTGTATAACCGATTCTGCAACCTGCACTGGTATGCTGCCTGTGGAGATTCTGTATGCGGTCCTGGAGCACAAGATAGTGCGGATGGAACTAATTTCAATCAGGAGCCATGGAAGTACTGGCAAAGTGAAGGTGGAGGATGTGACCAGGATTCAGTGTCTGTTTGAACAGCCCGGCTGGATCGCTTGCTGTGTGTGAGCTCCGTGTCTGGGCCAGTGACGCGTCTGAGGGGGTGTGAGCCGATGCTCCAATCAGGTGCGGTTATTTGCTGACAGGCTCCGGGAGAGATGTGAGGACACAGACTCTGTATGCAAACAGCGGGTTAGCCCGCGGCGGTCAGTAGCTGCAGCACCCTCGAGTGTATGAACACCTCTGACTCACAGGTAGAGAATTCAGGGAAAAGATAGGAGGAGAGTTCAAATGTAAAGATAATGTGTGTATAGCAGACAAGTCAGATGTTAACAAACAAATATGCTTAACACAATATGCTAAAAAACAATACTCTCCTCATAAAGTGATGCAAAAATGACCGCTGCCTTCCTTCAGTCTCTCCCCGGGGACTGTACAAACAATAAGCAATAGAAATAGATGGCGCTTGTCTTGATGTGAGGTTAGATTTTCTAATGATAAATAGAAATGGACTTGATGTGCAAGTTTAAATCCAATAAATAATGTGCAGTATACTCACTCCTTCAGTAATGTGAGTTCAGCTTCTAAGGTATGTTTTTCTCCAGAAGATAGGGAACGAATTCCAGAGAGGATATCAGCTGGGCTGGAAATGGGTTAGAAACCCCATCAGCAGTAAACAGTATCTTTCATTACAAATCAAGTAGTAACTTACTTATCAAATATAGTGCGTCCGGCTCGAAGCAATTCCAAGTGTATAAAAATATAAATATTTATTTCAGCTCTAAGCGTTTTAACGTTCAAGCGTCTTTGTCAAGAGCAATAAAAACAAGTAAACAGAGTTTGCATGATACTTAATAGAGAGAGGAGAGTTCAAATGTACAGATAATGTGTGTATAGCAGACAAGTCAGATGTTAACAAACAAATATGCTTAACACAATGTGCTAAAAAAACAATACTCTCCTCATAAAGTGATGCAAAAATAACCGCTGCCTTCCTTCAGTCTCTCCCCGGGGACTGTACAAACATTAGGCAATAGAAATAGATGGCGCTGGTCTTGATGTGAGGTTAGATTTTCTAATGATAAATAGAAATGTACTTGATGTGCTAGTTTAAATCCAGTAAATAATGTGCAGTATACTCACTCCTTCAGTAATGTGAGTTCAGCTTCTAAGGTATGTCTTTCTCCAGAAGATAGGGAACGAATTCCAGAGAGGATATCAGCTGGGCTGGAAATGGATTAGAAACCCCATCAGCAGTAAACAGTATCTTTCATTACAAATCAAGTAGTAACTTACTTATCAAATATAGTGCGTCCGGCTTGTCACAGAAAAAAGCAATTCCAAGTGTATAAAAATATAAATATTTATTTCAGCTCTACGCGTTTCAACGCTCAAGCGTCTTTGTCAAGAGCAATAAAAACAAGTAAACAGAGTTTGCATGATACTGTGACTCATTATTGCCGGGTTTATATACAGCTGTATTGGTCTTCCAATTTTCTGTATCCAACAGGAAATTGGACTCACATAAAAAAGATATCCTATATAATAAATGGTCAAGTATGTTTGTCAGATGCAGTCATGGGCAGTAGAGACTGCACGTGACAAACATACCTGGCCATTTGGATCCTGACACTCAGCACAGAGTAAGGCTGAAGCAGAGTGTCAGGGGGCGTGGACGGGTGCAGCGAGGGGCATGGCCGGCATGTGTCACCGCAATGGGCGTGGCCGGGCGGAGTGCCGTGATGGGGGCGTGGCCGGGCGGGTATCACCGCAATAAGCGTGGCCGGGCGGGTGTCGCCCGCGAGGGGGCGTGACCGGGCGGGTGTCGCCGTGAGGGGCCATGGTCGGGCGGGGTGTCACGATGTGGGCGTGGCAAGAGAGGGAGCAAGAGAGGGGGGAGAAGGGCCATAGAAGGGGGGAGAGAGCCAAATTTATGGGGGAGAGAGCCAAATAGAGGGGGGCGAGAACAATAGAGGGGGGAGAGAGAGCCAAACAGGGGGCAGAGAGAGCCAATGATGGGGCAGAGAGAGCCAAAGAGGGGGGAGAGAGCCAAAGAGGGGGGAGAGAGAGCCAAAGAGGGGGGAGAGAACAAAAGAGGGGGCAGAGAGAGCAAAAGAAAGGGGGGAGAGAGCCAAAGATGGGGCAGAGAGAGCCAAAGAGGGGGGAGAGAGAGCCAAAGAGGGGGGAGAGAGAGCCAAAGATGGGGGAGAGAACAAAAGAGGGGGCAGAGAGAGCCAAAGAGGGGAGAGAGAGAGCAAAAGAGGGTAGAGTGCAAAGGAGAGGGGGTAGAGAAAGCAAAATAGAGGGGGAGAGAGAGCAATAGAGAGGGGGTGAGAGCAAGGGGTGGGACCGCTGTATTGCACAAATTGGCCCGTGTACACGGGCTTTAGTACTAGTACATAATAAAAGATACGCAATGAAAGTGTATAAATGTTTAAGCCCAACCTTTTGTTTTTTGCATAGCTAAATTCTTTTTATGCCACTATATTAAAATAAATAAAATACTTTTTTGTTGTGCAGTTAGGCGTAAACATGAAAATAAAATATTGTAGCCAATGAATGAGTTCCTTTGAGAATTTGTCCAATCAAAATACGCTGTTGGATTAAGTCCTCATTCGAGTATTCCTTTTCTTTTAGTTACTTTCCAGGTCCGTCATGGTATCACATGATTCTTGTGGCCAATCCGAACCTATTAGAGTGTTCCCCGTTGGTGTGTGACGTTGTGTGGGCTTGTCCGATCACATTTGTTTTCTTAGCCAATCCTAGGGATCATCCTTCCACAGTGTCTCTGTCCGTATGTATCAGAGTTTTGCAAGTAATGTTAGGCTCAATACGAACCGATGTTCTATGAATGGAAAAACAGAAAGCGGCAGTATCTATTCCAATTATGTAAAGAATAACTACATTGTGCAGGATGATTTTACGTCAGTTTAAAGCAATTTATCCGCAAAGGAATTTCTTCCCAATTCTTTGTATGGCTAAGTTAAACAGCATTATAAGAAGTAATGTAAACAGAATCATTGTACAGTAAAAACGTAACATTTCTTTAGAAGGGCATTTCTTCCGAATGATTTAAATAGCCTAATAGGACATCTTTGTGAAAAACACCAACAATTAATATATATTAAACTATAAAAGCAATAAAAATTGAAAATATTTCTATATGTGAACAGTTTATCTGTGTTAATGTCTTGTGTCTGTCTTAAAGTGACAATGTGTATATGTGAAATTTGACACCATAATTATATTTATTAGTAAGGGTATAATGTGTATAATCAGAACAGACAATAATAAGGGCAATAAATCCTTTATTTATAATGTATGAACTGCGTGATATAAACAAAAATAAAAAATGTCTTGTGATTAAGCTTAAAGTGGAAATAAAATTAAAAATAAAACTATAATTAATTAAGAATTGCGGTTAAAATCACAATATTTGTGAAAGACTCAATGTCTAAAGTGAAATATAAAAGTTTTAAATTTTAAATTAAAGCCGCTATTCGGATGTCTTTATTTAGCCCCCAATGATTATAAGTTCTGAGTGTATGGATCCACCATAATTCTCTCTGATTTAATTCATGTTCTAAATGTCCTCCTCTCCAATGGGTAGATACTTTCTCTATTCCCATCCATGAAAAGTTATTTATGTCAAATTTGGGACAAGTGTTGCAGTGTAAAGGGACACCATGATCCTCATGTTTCTTATCTATTTTATTGAGGTATTCTACGATGCGGGTCTTTAAAAATCTGGTAGTTTGTCCTAAATACTGTATTTGACAATTACATTGAAGTAAATATATGACATTTTTAGTTTTACATGTGATGAAATGTTTAATTATGTATGTTTTGCCTGTTATGAAAGAGGTAAAGGATTTATGGGTTCTTTTGGCATAGTTACAACCCTTGCATTTTCCACATGTGTAGAAACCCTGTAAATTTGAAATACTTAAAGGTGGTTTTGTAGCCATGCCCTTTATTAATGATGGAGCTAATTTTTGTTTAAAATTGCTGCCTCGTCTGTAGGTAATTTGTGGTTTAGTGGGTCTTACCTAAAAATTTGTCATTCTGTAAGATGTGCCAATGTTTTTTGATTATATTAGTGATTTAGTTGTGCCCTGAATTAAAAGTAGTAATGAATCTGGGGAAGGAAGATTGTTTATTTGTAACGATCTTTTGATTGGCCAAAAAAATGTTGCGGTCCATGTTTTTAACTGTTTGTCTATCTACTTCCAAATTAATTGAAGAATAACCCTTTTCTAAGAATCTACTTTTAAGCATTTTTGATTGCTCCTCGTAATCTTCTATTCTATCACAATTTCTTCTAATGCGCTGAAATTGCCCTTTGAGTATTGCCTTTAGCCATGAAGGATGATGCTGGCTATCATGTTGAATGTATGTATTCACATCACACTCTTTAAAGTGTGTTTTAGTGTATATACATCCATCGATGGTTATAATGGACAAATCTAGAAAAGTTGCTTTAGTGGTATGTAACTCTGGGGTTAATATGATATTCATATTATTCTTATTAAGAGTATTGACAAATTGCTGACAAGTATCTATACTTCCTCTCCAAATACAAAGAACATCGTCGCTATACCTCCGCCATGTCACCAGGCCCGCCCCGGCCACGTCATTGGACCACACATAAAGATGTTCAAAGTGGTCCATATAAATGTTGGCATAGCTAGGGGTGAACCTGGTGCCCATGGCGGTACCACATATCTGCAGATATTGTTGGTCATTGAACCAAAATAAATTATGAGTTAACATAAACTTTATAGCCACAATAATGAAATCTAGCATTTTTTCTGATATGTTTGGATCCTGTGTTAATTTCCATCTAATGGCTGTTAAGCATTTCTGATGGTCAATTATAGAGTACAATGATGTAACATCCATAGTGGCCCATAGATAATTGGATTCCCATTTTATTTGGTTAATAACATTAAGTGCATGTGTAGTGTCAGTCAGATAAGATTTAGAATTTTGTGCATAAGGTTGTAAAAGATAGTCAATGAAAGCGGATAAATTTGAAGTCAGCGAGTCGATGCCGCTAATGATAGGGCGACATGGGGGTTGCAGGCGGTCTTGATGTAGTTTCGGTAGAAAATAAAAAATAGGAGTTTTGGAGTGGGTCTTAAATAAAAAATCATATTCTTGTTCACTTATAATTTCTCTATCCAAGGCTTGTGTTAGCAATTTTTGTAATTCTCGACTGAATTCTTTTTTGGGGGAGTGGTGTAGCGTTTGATATGTGTTGGTATCTGATAGAATTCTGTTGGCTTCTTTCAAATAGAATGCCCTGTCCATGATGACCACCCCTCCCCCTTTATTGGCTTCCTTTATTATGATATCTTCTCTTTTATTGAGTTCCTTTAGAATTTCTGATTCTGCTCTAGATAAATTATGATATTTAGGTTGATGTCTCATATTTTCTATATCTTTCATTATTAATTTACCGAAGACATCTATACATGGTCCTTTAAAATGACTGGGATAAAATTTGGATGGGTTTTTGAATTTAGCTCTTGGGTCAATCTCAGGTGGTGTATAACTTAAACCCGGCTATAATGAGTCACAGTATCATGCAAACTCTGTTTACTTGTTTTTATTGCTCTTGACAAAGACGCTTGAGCGTTGAAACGCGTAGAGCTGAAATAAATATTTATATTTTTATACACTTGGAATTGCTTTTTTCTGTGACGAGCCGGACGCACTATATTTGATAAGTAAGTTACTACTTGATTTGTAATGAAAGATACTGTTTACTGCTGATGGGGTTTCTAATCCATTTCCAGCCCAGCTCATATTCTCTCTGGAATTCGTTCCCTATCTTCTGGAGAAAGACATGCCTTAGAAGCTGAACTCACGTTACTGAAGGAGTGAGTATACTGCACATTATTTACTGGATTTAAACTTGCACATCAAGTCCATTTCTATTTATCATTAGAAAATCTAACCTCACATCAAGACCAGCGACATATATTTCTATTGCCTATTGTTTGTACAGTCCCCAGGGAGAGACTGAAGGAAGGCAGTGGTCATTTTTGCATCACTTTATGAGGAGAGTATTGTTTTTTAGCACATTGTGTTAAGCATATTTGTTTGTTAACATCTGACTTGTCTGCTATACACACATTATCTGTACATTTGAACTCTCTTTTCTCCTACATGGCTAAAAACACTCTCAATGATTGGAGAGCGGCAAGACAAAATAAATATAATAATGCTTTCAAAGATAATCTTCACCCCAGTTCCAATTGGGAAACCATTTTATCCAAATTAGAAAAATTGTATGTGAAAGAAACTAAGAAATGGTGGGAAACTACTTTCCTTAGTCGTTATTTAAATGAAAATCTAGTCCCTAGAGGGTTAAGAGTATACAAAATCCCAGCTTTTGGGACTAATGACAACATTTTTTTGGATAAATGGAATGCAGCATTACATAAATGTTCAACAGAATTAGTTAGTTTATTATATGAATCTCAAGATATTAATTTGAAAAATATAGAGAAAGAAATAATATCCCTAGAAAATGAACTAGATACATTTTTATCAGATAAACGTTGCATGGATAAATTTGAAGAATTAAAAAATAAAGCCAAACAACTAGATGAACAAATTGGCAATTCAAAATACAAAAATATTTAAGAGATAAAGAGGATTTTGACAAGGGTACACAATATGTACAAGTTCAAGAAGAGAATCCCAATGCACAAAAAAATTTGGTTGAAGGTCCATGTAAAAACCATAAAAAACATTTCTATAATGGAGATAGACATTATCAAAGTAATAAACCTTGGGAAAAAAAATAAAACCAACAATAGGACCCAACAGGGATCAAAAAATCATTATGAACCACGGGATAGAGATCATTATGAGAGAAATACAAAGAATGAATGGGAAAAGGATAAATATAATTTTAGAGACACGGAAACTCACAATAGACATCATTTGAATAGAAATTCACATAGTCATCATGACGCCAAACAGGATTATCATAATAGAAGTACATACAGACATAATCAGAATCATAACGATAGATCACACCATAGAGATTCACATCTTTTTCCACCAAATCAAAATTGGGACAAACACAAATCAACACCACCACATACAAGCCACCATTGGCCACAACACAACAGATATGCCCCTCTACAGAGGGACAGTCCAACTCTCCAAACAGATAGACACACCTCACATTCCAGGAATCAGGACAACAGGTCCAATCCAAAGAAAAGAGAAAGAACACCAGATCCCTCAGAGGGAGAAGAGGGGGTAGAGGAAAGACACATGAGAAGAAGACAGTTTTAACTAAGATACATAACCTATCTTCACAACCAATCACTGAACAAGAAATTAAAGTACTATCTAAAAGGACTTAAATTTGTACCGACACAAGGAGTAAATACTTTCCAATTATTTATAGATGCCCAGAAGTTCATTAGGAACCTAACTATCAAACGTTTCTTTGCTAAAAAAGAAACTTTAAGTTATACACCACCTGTGATTGACCCAAGAGCTAAATTCAAAAACCCATCCAAATTTTATCCCAGTCATTTTAAAGGGCCATGTATAGATGTCTTCGGTAAATTAATAATGAAAGATATAGAAAATATGAGACATCAACCTAAATATCATAATTTATCTAGAGCAGAATCAGAAATTCTAAAGGAACTCAATAAAAGAGAAGATATCATAATAAAGGAAGCCGATAAAGGGGGAGGGGTGGTCATCATGGACAGGGCATTCTATTTGAAAGAAGCCAACAGAATTCTATCAGATACCAACACATATCAAACACTACACCACTCCCCCAAAAAAGAATTCAGTCGAGAATTACAAGAATTGCTAACACAAGCCTTGGATAGAGAAATTATAAGTGAACAAGAATATGATTTTTTATTTAAGACCCACTCCAAAACTCCTATTTTTTATTTTCTACCAAAACTACATAAAGACCCCCTGCAACCCCCAGGTCGCCCTATCATTAGCAGCATTGACTCGCTGACTTCAAATCTATCCGCTTTTATTGACTATCTTTTACAACCTTACGCACAAAATTCTAAATCTTATCTGAAAGACACTACACATGCACTTAATGTTATTAACCAAATAAAATGGGAATCCAATTATCTATGGGCCACTATGGATGTTACATCATTGTACTCTATAATTGACCATCAGAAAGGCTTAACGGCCATTAGATGGAAATTAACACAGGATCCAAACATATCAGAAAAAAATGCTAGACTTCATTATTGTGGCTATAAAGTTTATGTTAACTCATAATTTATTTTGGTTCAATGACCAACAATATCTGCAGATATGCGGTACCGCCATGGGCACCATGTTCGCCCCTAGCTACGCCAACATTTATATGGACCACTTTGAACATCTTTATGTGTGGTCCAATGACGTGGCCGGGGCGGGCCTGGTGACATGGCGGAGGTATATCGACGATGTTCTTTGTATTTGGGGAAGAAGTATAGATACTTGTCAGCAATTTGTCAATACTCTTAATAAGAATAATATGAATATCATGTTAACCCCAGAGTTACATACCACTAAAGCAACTTTTCTAGATTTGTCCATTATAACAATCGATGGATGTATACACACTAAAACACACTTTAAAGAGTGTGAGGTGAATACATACATTCAACATGATAGCCAGCATCATCATTCATGGCTAAAGGTAATACCCAAAGGACAATTTAGCGCATTAGAAGAAATTGTGATAGAATAGAAGATTACGAGGAGCAATCAAAAATGCTTAAAAGTAGATTCTTAGAAAAGGGTTATTCTTTGATTAAATTGGAAGTAAATAGACAAACAGTTAAAAACATGGACCGCAACATTTTTTTGGCCAATCAAATGATCGTTACAAATAAATAATCTTCCTTCCCCAGATTCATTACTACTTTCAATTCAGGGCACAACCAAATAACTAATATAATCAAAAAACATTGGCACATCTTACAGAATGATAAATTTTTAGGTAAGACCATACCCACTAAACCACAAATTACCTTCAGATGAGGCAGCAATTTTAAGCAAAAATTAACTCCATCATTAATAAAGGGCATGGCTCCAAAACCACCTTTAAGTATTTCAAATTGACAGGGTTTCTACACATCTGGAAAATGCAAGGGTTGTAACTATACCAAAAGAACCCATAAATCCTTTACCTCTTTCATAACAGGCAAAACATACATAATTAAACATTTCATCACATGTAAAACTAAAAATGTCATATATTTACTTCAGTGTAATTGTCAAATACAGTATTTAGGACAAACTACCAGATTTTTAAAGACCCGCATCTTAGAACACCTCAATAAAATAGATAATAAACATGAGGATTATGGTGTCCCTTTACACTGCTACACTTGTCCCAAATTTGACATAATTAACTTTTCATGGATGGGAATAGAGAAAGTATCTACCCATTGGAGAGGAGGACATTTAGAACATGAATTAAATAAGAGAGAATTATGGTGGATCCATACACTCAGAACTTATAATCATTGGGGGCTAAATAAAGACATCCGAATAGCGGCTTTCATTTAAAATTTAAAATTTAAAACTTTTATATTTCACTTCAGACATTGAGTCTTTCACAAATATTGTGATTTTAACCTCAATTCTTAATTAATTATAGTTTTCTTTTTAATTTTATTTCCACTTTAAGCTTAGTCATAAGACATTTTTTATTTTTATTTATATCACGCAGTTCATACATTATAAATAAAGGATTTATTGCCCTTATTATTGTCTGTTCTGATTATACACATTATACCCTTACTACTAATAAATATAATTATGGTGTCCAATTTCACATATACAGATTGTCACTTTAAGACAGACACAAGACATTAACACAGATAAACTGTTCACATATAGAAATATTTTAATTTTTTATTGCTTTTATAGTTTAATATATATTCATTGTTGGTGTTTTTTACAAAGATGTCCTATTAGGCTATTTAAATCATTCAGAAGAAATGCCCTTCTAAAGAAAAGTTTTTACTGTACAATGATTCTGTTGACATTACTTCTTATAATGCTGTTTAACTTGGCCATACAAAGCATTGGGAAGAAATTCCTTTGCGGATATATTGCTTTAAACTGACATAAAATCATCCTGCACAATGTAGTTATTTCTTTACATAATTGGAATAGATACTGCCGCTTTCTGTTTTTCCATTCATAGAACATAGGTTCGTATTGAGCCTAACATTACTTGCAAAACTCTGATACATACGGACAGAGACACTGTGGAAAGGATGATCCCTAGGATTGGCTAGGAAAAAACATGTGATCGGACAAGCCCACACGTCGTCACACACCAACGGGGAACACTCTAATAGGATCGGATTGGCCACAAGAATCATGTGATACCATGACGGACCTGGAAAGGAACTAAAAGAAAAGGAATACTCGAATGAGGACTTAATCCAACAGCGTATTTTGATTGGACAAATTCTCAATGGAACTCATTCATTGGCTACAATATTTTATTTTCATGTTTATGCCTAACTGCACAACAAAAAAGTATTTTATTTATTTTAATATAGCGGCATAAAAAGAATTTAGCTATGCAAAAAACAAAAGGTTGGGCTTAAACATTTCTATACTTTAATTGCGATACAGGAAATTGGAACACCAATACAGCTGTATATAAACCCGGCTATAATGAGTCACAGTATCATGCAAACTCTGTTTACTTGTTTTTATTGCTCTTGACAAAGACGCTTGAGCGTTGAAATGCGTAGAGCTGAAATAAATATTTATATTTTTATACACTTGGAATTGCTTTTTTCTGTGACGAGCCGGACGCACTATATTTGATAAGTAAGTTACTACTTGATTTGTAATGAAAGATACTGTTTACTGCTGATGGGGTTTCTAATCCATTTCCAGCCCAGCTGACAACCTCTCTGGAATACGTTCCCTATCTTATGGAGAAAGACATACCTTAGAAGCTGAACTCACGTTACTGAAGGAGTGAGTATACTGCACATTATTTACTGTATTTAAACTAGCACATCAAGTCCATTTCTATTTATCATTAGAAAATCTAAACTCACATCAAGACCAGCGCCATCTATTTCTATTGCCTAAAAGATAGGAGGAGAATCCTTGTTTTAGCAGTCTAATGAGCTGCGGTTTGAGTTAACGGCTGATGCTGGATATAGTAACTGCGGTTGTAAAAACCCTCAAGCTGGTATGCTGGTTGTAATGGTAATGCAGCTGGTAAACAGGGTAGTCTTCTCAGGTTGTAGGAATAGCACTTGATTCTTGATAGATAATGAGCAATCTGGAGTAGCCAGGATGTTTAGCTGAGTGCGTCTTCTCTGCTTAGAAAACGCTATGCAACTAAACATTAATTGGCAGGTGAATGTGGGAAGTGCAAGTTTCAATAAAGGTGAGCTTAAAGGTATACACACGAACATATAGGTTCCTGACACCAGCAGAGAAAATGGAGTCAAGAACTGCCTGAACTTTTGGAAGATTTGATTCCCAATCTGTACTATAAATGATTACATCATCAAGATAAGCTGCAGCATAATGCACATGGGGCTTTAGAATTATATACATCATTCTCTGAAATGTTGCAGGAGCACCATGTAACACAAATGGCAAAACTGTATACTGAAACAACCCATCTGGAGTTGAAAAAGCAGTTTTCTCCTTTGCCTGATCAGTGAGGGGTACCTGCCAATAGCCTTTCGTTAAATCAATTGTTGTTAAATAACATGCTTTTCCTAATCTTTGAATTAACTCATCAATCCTAGGCTTTGGGTAGGTATCAAATTTTGAAATACAATTTAATTTATGATAATCATTACAAAATCGTAAAGTACCATCCGGTTTAGGAACAAACACAATTGGACTGCTCCAATCACTGTGTGATTTTTTAATCACCCCAAGTTTTAACATTTTTCCACCTCCAATTTAATAGCCTCCCTACAGGCTTCAGGAACTCTATAGGGTTTAAGGGAAACTTTTTTTCCTGGTTCTGTAACTATGTCATGTTTACGTTAGTTCTCCCTGGCATCATGGAAAAACCTCTCTGTTCCTTCTAATAAAGCCCTAGATCTTTTGCTTTTGCTGCACAGATAGGGTTTCAGAAATATTTACCTCTGGCTTAGTAACAGGTATCTCTGTTGTATTTACTTCACACAAAATTTCCCTATCCTTCTAGGGCTTCAGTAATTTAATATGATATATCTGCTCAGGTTTTCTTCTCCATGGCTGACTCACCTTATAGTTTACATCACCCACCTTTTCTATTATCTCATATGGGCAGTGCCAATTAGCCAAAAATGCATTTTCTACTGTAGAGACTAAAACTGTCACCAGGCTGAAATACTCTAACCATAGAATTACAATTATACCTGTGTTTTTGTGCTTCTTGGGCTTTTCCCATATGTTCCCTAACTATGGGCATGACAGCCTCCATGTTGTTTGCAAATTATAAAACCCACAGACATAAAATGTGGCTGCCTGTATTCTCCACCATATGTAACAAGAATATTTGGCAACCACTGTCTTCTAGGGTTAAAATGCAATAGAGGACAATCCAGTTAAAGTTTTCAAAACTTTATTTTCTTCCAAAATACCAAGGTGCAGCATACAGTTTGTTCACAGGTAAGGCAAAAGGACAAGCTTCTATGCACACGCTTCCAAAACAGCAAATATCTGTCTGCATTGTCTGCAGCAGCACAAATGTCCTTTACAGAATGTAACCGCAAACAGAAATCCAGCAAAACTTTTAGTACATAATATTTTTCACAACACAACTAGGGTTGCCACCTCGGCCATGTTTTCCTGGACACTTATGAGTTACACATGCTGCAGGGTGTGCAGGGAGGAACATTAATAATGCTGTCCAGGATCACTATTTTTTGGCTGTCCCGCAGCACAATGCATGTTTCCCTCTGAACACCCTGCAGCATGTGTAACTCATAAGTGTCCAGGAAAACATGGCCGAGGTGGCAACCCTAAACACAACACATCAGGCCTCCTGCCAGGCTGTAATCTGCTTAGCTAGAGAAATGCTTCCCTTTTAAACCCTAGGAGCAGTAACCATGAGCCACACCTGAGTTTAATTGTCTTTAACAGCTGTAAGGTATTCACAACTAAAAAAACACTAATCACTTCCCTGGAGTTTCTTAGCAAAATGGTAAAGTGAAATGTATTAAACTTGGTCTAATATATACTCCCTCTATCACCAAACCAGACTTTCTGTCACAAAATATAACAATAATACACATATATACAGCTCTGAAATACAGCACTGCAAAATGATCATTCTCTCTGGTTTTACTATTTATTGGTCAATGTTTGAGTTAACTTACAATTTTTGTTTTATTCTATAAACAACTGATCACATTTCTTCCAAATTTCAAATAATTTTTTTTTTAATTTAGAGCATTTATTTGCAGAAAACGACAACTGGTCACAATAATAAAAAAGATCTTGAATAATGCAAAGAAAACAGGTTCATATTCATTTTTAAACACCACAATACTAATGTTTTAACTTAGCAAGAGTTCAGAAATCACTATTTGATGGAATAACCCTAATTTTCAATCACAGCTTAAACTAAATTAAACTAGAAACCCCTAAACCTAACGCCCCCTAACTTTAGATTAAAATTACAATTTCCCTATTTTAAATTAAATTAAAACTTACCTGTCAAGTTAAAAAAAACATAATTTATGTAAGAACTTACCTGATAAATTCATTTCTTTCATATTAACAAGAGTCCATGAGCTAGTGACGTATGGGATATACATTCCTACCAGGAGGGGCAAAGTTTCCCAAACCTTAAAATGCCTATAAATACACCCCTCACCACACCCACAAATCAGTTTAACGAATAGCCAAGAAGTGGGGTGATAAGAAAAAAAGTGCGAAGCATATAAAATAAGGAATTGGAATAATTGTGCTTTATACAAAAAAATCATAACCACCACAAAAAAGGGTGGGCCTCATGGACTCTTGTTAATATGAAAGAAATGAATTTATCAGGTAAGTTCTTACATAAATTATGTTTTCTTTCATGTAATTAACAAGAGTCCATGAGCTAGTGACGTATGGGATAATGACTACCCAAGATGTGGATCTTTCCACACAAGAGTCACTAGAGAGGGAGGGATAAAATAAAGACAGCCAATTCCTGCTGAAAATAATCCACACCCAAAATAAAGTTTAACAAAAAACATAAGCAGAAGATTCAAACTGAAACCGCTGCCTGAAGAACTTTTCTACCAAAAACTGCTTCAGAAGAAGAAAATACATCAAAATGGTAGAATTTAGTAAAAGTATGCAAAGAGGACCAAGTTGCTGCTTTGCAGATCTGGTCAACCGAAGCTTCATTCCTAAACGCCCAGGAAGTAGATACTGACCTAGTAGAATGAGCTGTAATTCTTTGAGGCGGAATTTTACCCGACTCAACATAGGCAAGATGAATTAAAGATTTCAACCAAGATGCCAAAGAAATGGCAGAAGCTTTCTGGCCTTTCCTAGAACCGGAAAAGATAACAAATAGACTAGAAGTCTTACGGAAAGATTTCGTAGCTTCAACATAATATTTCAAAGCTCTAACAACATCCAATGAATGCAATGATTTCTCCTTAGAATTCTTAGGATTAGGACATAATGAAGGAACCACAATTTCTCTACTAATGTTGTTGGAATTCACAACTTTAGGTAAAAATTCAAAAGAAGTTCGCAACACCGCCTTATCCTGATGAAAAATCAGAAAAGGAGACTCACACGAAAGAGCAGATAATTCAGAAACTCTTCTAGCAGAAGAGATGGCCAAAAGGAACAAAACTTTCCAAGAAAGTAATTTAATGTCCAATGAATGCATAGGTTCAAACGGAGGAGCTTGAAGAGCTCCCAGAACCAAATTCAAACTCCAAGGAGGAGAAATTGACTTAATGACAGGTTTTATACGAACCAAAGCTTGTACAAAACAATGAATATCAGGAAGAATAGCAATCTTTCTGTGAAAAAGAACAGAAAGAGCGGAGATTTGTCCTTTCAAAGAACTTGCGGACAAACCCTTATCTAAACCATCCTGAAGAAACTGTAAAATTCTCGGTATTCTAAAAGAATGCCAAGAAAAATGATGAGAAAGACACCAAGAAATATAAGTCTTCCAGACTCTATAATATATCTCTCGAGATACAGATTTACGAGCCTGTAACATAGTATTAATCACGGAGTCAGAGAAACCTCTATGACCAAGAATCAAGCGTTCAATCTCCATACCTTTAAATTTAAGGATTTCAGATCCGGATGGAAAAAAGGACCTTGTGACAGAAGGTCTGGTCTTAACGGAAGAGTCCATGGCTGGCAAGATGCCATCCGGACAAGATCCGCATACCAAAACCTGTGAGGCCATGCCGGAGCTATTAGCAGAACAAACAAGCATTCCCTCAGAATCTTGGAGATTACTCTTGGAAGAAGAACTAGAGGCGGAAAGATATAGGCAGGATGATACTTCCAAGGAAGTGATAATGCATCCACTGCCTCCGCCTGAGGATCCCGGGATCTGGACAGATACCTGGGAAGTTTCTTGTTTAGATGAGAGGCCATCAGATCTATCTCTGGGAGCCCCCACAATTGAACAATCTGAAGAAATACCTCTGGGTGAAGAGACCATTCGCCCGGATGCAACGTTTGGCGACTGAGATAATCCGCTTCCCAATTGTCTACACCTGGGATATGAACCGCAGAGATTAGACAGGAGCTGGATTCCGCCCAAACCAAAATTCGAGATACTTCTTTCATAGCCAGAGGACTGTGAGTCCCTCCTTGATGATTGATGTATGCCACAGTTGTGACATTGTCTGTCTGAAAACAAATGAACGATTCTCTCTTCAGAAGAGGCCAAAACTGAAGAGCTCTGAAAACTGCACGGAGTTCCAAGATATTGATCGGTAATCTCACCTCCTGAGATTCCCAAACTCCTTGTGCCGTCAGAGATCCCCACACAGCTCCCCAACCTGTGAGACTTGCATCTGTTGAAAATACAGTCCAGGTCGGAAGAACAAAAGAAGCCCCCTGAATTAAACGATGGTGATCTGTCCACCACGTTAGAGAGTGCCGAACAATCGGTTTTAAAGATATTAATTGATATATCTTCGTGTAATCCCTGCACCATTGGTTCAGCATACAGAGCTGAAGAGGTCGCATGTGAAAACGAGCAAAGGGGATCGCGTCCGATGCAGCAGTCATAAGACCTAGAATTTCCATGCATAAGGCTACCGAAGGGAATGATTGAGACTGAAGGTTTCGACAGGCTGTAATCAATTTTAGACGTCTCTTGTCTGTTAAAGACAAAGTCATGGACACTGAATCTATCTGGAAACCCAGAAAGGTTACCCTTGTTTGAGGAATCAAAGAACTTTTTGGTAAATTGATCCTCCAACCATGATCTTGAAGAAACAACACAAATCGATTCGTATGAGACTCTGCTAAATGTAAAGACGGAGCAAGTACCAAGATATCGTCCAAATAAGGAAATACCACAATACCCTGTTCTCTGATTACAGACAGAAGGGCACCAAGAATCTTTGTGAAAATTCTTGGAGCTGTAGCAAGGCCAAACGGTAGAGCCACAAATTGGTAATGCTTGTCTAGAAAAGAGAATCTCAGGAACTGATAATGATCTGGATGAATCGGAATATGCAGATATGCATCCTGTAAATCTATTGTGGACATATAATTCCCTTGCTGAACAAAAGGCAATATAGTCCTTACAGTTACCATCTTGAACGTTGGTATCCTTACATAACGATTCAATAATTTTAGATCCAGAACTGGTCTGAAGGAATTCTCCTTCTTTGGTACAATGAAGAGATTTGAATAAAACCCCATCCCCTGTTCCGGAACTGGAACTGGCATAATTACTCCAGCCAACTCTAGATCTGAAACACAATTCAGAAATGCTTGAGCTTTCACTGGATTTACTGGGACATGGGAAAGAAAAAATCTCTTTGCAGGAGGTCTCATCTTGAAACCAATTCTGTACCCTTCTGAAACAATGTTCTGAATCCAAAGATTGTGAACAGAACTGATCCAAATTTCTTTGAAAAAACGTAACCTGCCCCCTACCAGCTGAACTGGAATGAGGGCCGTACCTTCATGTGAACTTAGAAGCAGGCTTTGCCTTTCTAGCAGGCTTGGATTTATTCCAGACTGGAGATGGTTTCCAAACTGAAACTGCTCCTGAGGACGAAGGATCAGGCTTTTGTTCTTTGTTGAAACGAAAGGAACGAAAACGATTGTTAGCCCTGTTTTTACCTTTAGACTTTTTATCCTGTGGTAAAAAAGTTCCTTTCCCACCAGTAACAGTTGAAATAATAGTATCCAACTGAGAACCAAATAATTTGTTTCCCTGGAAAGAAATGGAAAGTAGAGTTGATTTAGAAGCCATATCAGCATTCCAAGTCTTAAGCCATAAAGCTCTTCTGGCTAAGATAGCCAGAGACATAAATCTAACATCAACTCTAATAATATCAAAAAATGGCATCACAGATGAAATTATTAGCATGCTGGAGAAGAATAATAATATCATGAGAATCACGATTTGTTACTCGTTGCGCTAGAGTTTCCAACCAAAAAGTTGAAGCTGCAGCAACATCAGCCAATGATATAGCAGGTCTAAGAAGATTACCTGAACATAGATAAGCTTTTCTTAGAAAAGATTCAATTTTTCTATCTAAAGGATCCTTAAACGAGGTACCATCTGATGTAGGAATGGTAGTACGTTTAGCAAGGGTAGAAATAGCCCCATCAACTTTAGGGATTTTGTCCCAAAATTCTAATCTGTCAGGCGGAACAGGATATAATTGCTTAAAACGTTTAGAAGGAGTAAATGAATTACCCAATCTATCCCATTCCTTAGCAATTACTGCAGAAATAGCATTAGGAACAGGAAAGACTTCTGGAATAACCGCAGGAGCTTTAAAAACCTTATCCAAACGTATAGAATTAGTATCAAGAGGACTAGAATCCTCTATTTCTAAAGCAATTAGTACTTCTTTAAGTAAAGAGCGAATAAATTCCATCTTAAATAAATATGAAGATTTATCAGCATCAATCTCTGAGACAGAATCCTCTGAACCAGAAGAGTCCAAAGAATCAGAATGATGGTGTTCATTTAAAAATTCATCTGTAGAGAGAGAAGATTTAAAAGACTTTTTACGTTTACTAGAAGGAGAAATAACAGACAAAGCCTTCTTTATGGATTCAGAAACAAAATCTCTTATGTTATCCGGAACATTCTGCACCTTAGATGTTGAGGGAACTGCAACAGGCAATGGTACATCACTAAAGGAAATATTATCTGCATTAACAAGTTTGTCATGACATTTAATACAAACAACAGCTGGAGGAATAGCTACCAAAAGTTTACAGCAGATACACTTAGCTTTGGTAGATCCAGCAGGCAGAGGTTTTCCTGTAGTATCTTCTGGCTCAGATGCAACGTGAGACATCTTGCAATATGTAAGAGAAAAAACAACATATAAAGCAAAATAGATCAAATTCCTTATAAGACAGTTTCAGGAATGGGAAAAAAATGCCAAACATCAAGCTTCTAGCAACCAGAAGCAAATGAAAAATGAGACTGAAATAATGTGGAGACAAAAGCGACGCCCATATTTTTTGGCGCCAAATAAGACGCCCACATTATTTGGCGCCTAAATGCTTTTGGCGCCAAAAATGACGCCACATCCGGAACGCCGACATTTTTGGCGCAAAATAACGTCAAAAAAATGACGCAACTTCCGGCGACACATATGACGCCGGAAACGGAAATGAATTTTTGCGCCAAAAAAGTCCGCGCCAAGAATGACGCAATAAAATGAAGCATTTTCAGCCCCCGCGAGCCTAACAGCCCACAGGGAAAAAAGTCAAATTTTTGAGGTAAGAAAAATATGATAATTAAAGCATAATCCCAAATATGAAACTGACTGTCTGGAAATAAGGAAAGTTGAACATTCTGAGTCAAGGCAAATAAATGTTTGAATACATATATTTAGAACTTTATAAATAAAGTGCCCAACCATAGCTTAGAGTGTCACAGAAAATAAGACTTACTTACCCCAGGACACTCATCTACATGTTTGTAGAAAGCCAAACCAGTACTGAAACGAGAATCAGTAGAGGAAATGGTAAATATAAGAGTATATCGTCGATCTGAAAAGGGAGGTAAGAGATGAATCTCTACGACCGATAACAGAGAACCTTATGAAATAGACCCCGTAGAAGGAGATCACTGCATTCAATAGGCAATACTCTCCTCACATCCCTCTGACATTCACTGCACACTGAGAGGAAAACCGGGCTCCAACTTGCTGCGGAGCGCATATCAACGTAGAATCTAGCACAAACTTACTTCACCACCTCCCTTGGAGGCAAAGTTTGTAAAACTGATTTGTGGGTGTGGTGAGGGGTGTATTTATAGGCATTTTAAGGTTTGGGAAACTTTGCCCCTCCTGGTAGGAATGTATATCCCATACGTCACTAGCTCATGGACTCTTGTTAATTACATGAAAGAAACTAAGTTTAACTAACAATTAAACTAATATAATTATTAAACTAAATTTAAACTAACTACCAATTAAATAAAACTAAAACTACACATTAAAAAAATCCTAACACTACTCTAAAAATGAAATTATCCAAAATAAAAAAGAATTACACCTAATCTAATAGCCCTATCAAAATAAAAAAGCCCACCCAAAATAAAAAAAAAACACTAGCCTACAATAAACTACCAATAGCCCTTAAAAGGGCCTTGCCCTAAGTTAAACAGCTCTTTTACCTGTAAAAAAAATACAAAGACCCCCCCAACAGTAAAACCCACCACCCAACCAACCCCCCAAAATAAAAAAAACCTAACTCTAAAAAAAACCTAAGCTACCCATTGCCCAGGATTTAAGCAGCTCTCATTCTATTGGCTGATTCGAATCAGCCAATAGAATGAGAGTTGCTTAAATCCTATTGGCTGATTTGAACAGCCAATAGGATGTTAGCAGCTCTAATTCCTATTGGCTGATTCAAATATTTCAGCCAAAAGGAATGTAAGGGACGCCATTTTGAAACAGCTAACTTGCATTGAAGATTCAGTTTACGGCGGCGACCGTATGATACGGATGCTCCGCGCCGGATGTCTTCAGGATGGACCCGCTCCACGCTGCCGGGATCAAGATAGAAGATGTCACATGGATGAAGATTGAAGAGGCCGTCTGGATTAAGACTTCTCGCCGCTTGGATGAGGACTTCGCCGCTTGGATGAAGATTGAAGAGGACGCCTGGATGAAGACTTCTCGCTGCCTGGATGAGGATTTCGCCGTCGGGATGTAAATCGTTCAAGAAGGACTTCAAAAACTGTAAGTGGATCGTCGAGGGTTAGTGTTAGGCTTTTTTAAGTTTTTTTGGGTGGGTTTTTATTTTAGATTAGGGTTTGGGCAGCAAAAGAGCTAAATGCCCATACAAATGCCCCTTTCAGGGCAATGGGTAGCTTAGGTTTTTTATTTTGTGGGTTTGGGGGGGGGTTGTAATGTTATTGGGTCTTTGTATTTTTTTTTTCAGAAAAAGAGCTGATATCTTTAGGGCAATGCCCTACAAAAGGCCCTTTTAAGGGCTATTGGTTGTTTATTCTAGATTACTTTTTTTATTTTGGGGTGTTTTTTTTTTTTTTAAATGGGTATTAGAATAGGAATAATTTTTATTATTTTTGATAATTTGTTTGTTATTTTGTGTAATGTATTTTTTTTCGTTTTTGGAGGGGGGTTATTTTTAGATTAGGGCTTGGTCAGCATAAGAGCTAAATGCCCTTTTAAGGGCAATGCCCATACAAATGCACTTTTCAGGGCAATGGGTAGAATAGGTTTTACTTTATTTTTATTTTGTGATTTTGGGGGGTGGGGGTTTGTAATACTGTTAGGGGGTGTTTGTTTTTTTGTAGCAAAAGTACTGTTAACTTTAGTGCAATGCCCTACAAAAGGCCCTTTTAAGGGTCCCACAAAAGGCCCTTTTAAGTGCCTTTGCTAGTTTGGGGGTCGGGGTTTGTATACTGTTAGGGGGTGTTTGTTTTTTTTGTAGCAAAAGAGCTGTTAACTTTAGGGCAATGCCCTACAAAATGCTCTTTTAAGGGCCCCAAAAGACCCTTTTAAGGCCCTTGGTAATTTGGGGGTTGGAGTTTGTATACTGTTATGAGGTGGTTTTTTTGTAGCAAAAGAGGTGTTAACTTTAGGGCAATGCCCTTCAAAATGTCCTTTTAAGGGCCCTTGCTAGTTTATTCTAGATTAGGCTTTTTTATTTTGGGGTGTTTTTTTTTTAAGGGTATTATAATAGGAATAATTTTTATTTTTTTGGATAATTTCATTTTTTTTGTGATTTTAGTGTTTTTTTATTTTTTGTAATTTTAGGTTTTAGTGTAAGGCACCCTACGTTTTATTTCACAGGTAAGTATTTAGTAAATAGTTAATAACTATTTAATAACTAGTCTACCTAGTTAAAATAAATACAAACTTACCTGTGAAATAAAAATAAAACCTAAGCTAGCTACAATATATCTATTAGTTATATTGTAGCTAGCTTAGGTTTTATTTCACAGGTAAGTATGTATTTAGTTTTAAATAGGTATTATTTAGTTAATAATTCTAAGTTTAATTTAGCTCAATTGTAATTATGTTAAATTTAGGGGGTGTTAGGGTTAGGTTTAGGCGTAGGGGGTTAATAGTTTCATTTAGATTTTTGCGATGTTGGGGGGCTGGCGGTTTAGGGATTAATAGATTTATTTAGTGGTAGTGATGTGGGAGGCCAGAGGTTTAGGGATTGCAGCGATGTCTGGGAGCGGCAAAATAGGGGTTAATAGATTTATTATAGTGTGGGCGATGTTGGGGTGCAGGGGAATAGGGGTTAATAACTTTAGTATAGTGGCGGTGATATCGGGAGAGGCAGATTAGGGGTTAATAACATTATGTAGGTGGCGGCAATGTCGGTGGGGGGCAGATTAGGGGTGTTAAGATTTGGGGTTTATGTTAGGTTTAAATGTTAGTTTTTTTCCCCCTATAGACATCAAAGGGAATGAGTTACGGATCTTTTCATTCCGCAATCGCAGGTGTTAGACTTTTTTCTGACCCGCTCTCCCTATTGATGTGTATGGGGAAATTGTGCACAAGCACGTAAAAACAGCGCTTGTTTTTGGTGCGGTATGGAGTTTTAAAGCACCATATTGCATGCACAAGCCGGGCTTTTGAAATTGCTTTTTAATGGCTGCGCTAAAGGGGGTTAAATAACGCAACTTTTGTTGCGCTCATTAATTTCCCTATAGCGCGCATAACTCATAATCTAGCTGATTTTCAGCTACTATCATTTTTTTAATTTTATACAATAATTTCTCATGTGGTACTGTATCAAAAGCCTTTATAAAATCCAAGTAGACTGCATCAACTTATTCACCTTTATCAATAATTTTTTGCTTACCTTCTCTTAGAATCTGACATGATTTATTACTCATAAAACCATGTTTATTGGAACTCATAATCTTGTTTTTCTGAAAATACTCTTGAATATTATCCCTTATAATCCCTTACAGTATCTGTCCCTCTACCAATGTTAGGCTTACTGATCTATTGCTTCATGAATCCGCCATACCTCTATTTTTAAAAAGTGCTTCTCTTTTTTAAAAAGTAGCACCTCATCAGACGTACACCAGTCCTGGGGTACTATGCCCTAGATTAGCAAGCCTTGAAAAATTAAGAGCAGAGGTTTGACTTTAACAGTGCTAAATTCCCTTAGAACCATTGGGTGTATTCAGGGGCATATTTATGCAGAGGCCAACAAGGCCGGTGCCTAGAGCGGCAGATTTGAGGTGGTGGCACTGGCACTATGTTGGAAAGGTTGGCACGGTTATAACTGTCTTAATTTTTATTAATAAAAAAAAAATTCCCCGTTCTGCGGTCACGTGACCCGTCTTTTGCCAACGTCACGTGACGTCACTGACGTTACTTCTGCCCGCCTCACATGCCGCCCGCACTGGAGGGACCAACACACGTGCACACACGTGATCATTGAAATCAGGCACGAGTCGCAGGCATTTTGACTCCCCATGACCCTAGCAGCAGCGGTACCTGGGTGGGCGTAAGTAACAGTGTGTGAGTCAGTGAGTGACTGAGAAGATCATGTGACATTGTGAGAGAGAGTACACACGCAGGACACAGCAGACAGAGCCGCCTTGGAGTTTGGAGGTAGAGATGGTCACGACTCACGAGTGACATAGCTGAGAGCGGCACCGGGCAACCTGAGAGTGAGATTTCACTGAGTGAGTGTGAGTGTTAAGATAGAACTGTTAAGGTTTTCATGGGGTGACGACCCGGGTCATTGCGGCGCTGTATGCCTGGCTTACTATGTACACTACTCTACAGTATAGGACTAGCTAGGTTAAAAAGGGCTAATGTGGCTGTGTTTTGAGTCTGACATACATTTAAACCGAGTCTAAATCGAAATGAGTTTAAATGTACAACATAGGACTAGTCTAGCTAGGTTAAAAAGGGCTAATATGGCTGTGTTTTGAGTCTGAGTCTGACACACATTTATACCGAGTCTAAATCGAAATGAGTATAAATGTACATTCCTCCTGAGCACTCAATCAGATGTGCTGTTTTTTGTCAGGTGATTGGGATGCAATACAACATAGAAAAGTACATACTAAAATGCAGGGGGCAGGGGGGGTTTAGTCAGGACTCAGGAGTTAGAGCAGAAGCTGTGTATGTACGTGAGGCTGGAGCTGTGATCTTATTATCATTCAGCAATGAAGTGTTAACTTTCACCACACAGGCGTTTTGAAATCAAAACATCACAGAGAAAGTCAGGTGCTAATGGTATAAAAGAGGAAATTTTAGCAGGGTCAGGGTGGCTTCCTAAATAAGGAAACATGAAAGAAAGTGAAGAATGCAAGTGCAAATGAAATTATACATTCATCTTACACTGCTCCTGGCTGAGACAGGGTCTATGCACATAGATATAGCATGGTGGTCAGTATATTATTGTTATACTAAGTGGCGTGGCCTGACAAATCTAAAAGTGTCACAGTCAGACAACATGAAGTAACAGAATGACATTGATTGATTTAAATGTGTATCATATGATTTGTTTTCTAATTGCTATTGCTACACCAAAAAATATAGGCCTAGATTTGGAGTTTGGCGGTAGAAGGGCTGTTAACGCTCCACAGGCTTTTTTCTGGCCGCACCATAAATTTAACTCTGGTATCGAGAGTTCAAACAAATGCTGCGTTAGGCTCCAAAAAAGGAGCGTAAAGCATTTTTACCGCAAATGCAACTCTCGATACCAGAGTTGCTTACGGACGCGGCCAGCCTCAAAAACGTGCTCGTGCACGATTCTCCCATAGGAAACAATGGGGCTGTTTGAGCTGAAAAAAAACCTAACACCTGCAAAAAAGCAGCGTTCAGCTCCTAACGCAGCCCCATTGTTTCCTATGGGGAAAAACTTCCTACGTCTGCACCTAACACTCTAACATGTACCCCAAGTCTAAACACCCCTATCCTTACACTTATTAACCCCTAATCTGCCGCTCCCGCTATCGCTGACCCCTGCATATTTTTTTTAACCCCTAATCTGCCGCTCCGTAAACCGCCGCAACTTACATTATCCCTATGTACCCCTAATCTGCTGCCCCTAACACCGCCGACCCCTATATTATATTTATTAACCCCTAATCTGCCCCCCTCAACGTCGCCTCCACCTGCCTACACTTATTAACCCCTAATCTGCCGAGCGGACCGCACCGCTACTATAATAAAGTTATTAACCCCTAACCCGCCTCACTAACCCTATCATAAATAGTATTAACCCCTAATCTGCCCTCCCTAACATCGTTGACACCTAACTTCAAACATTAACCCCTAATCTGACGACCGGAGCTCATCACTATTCTAATAAATGTATTAACCCCTAAAGCTAAGTCTAACCCTAACACTAACACCCCCCTAACTTAAATATAATTTAAATCTAACGAAATTAATTAACTCTTATTAAATAAATTATTCCTATTTAAAGATAAATACTTACCTGTAAAATACATCCTAATATAGCTACAATATAAATTATAATTATATTATAGCTATTTTAGGATTAATATTTATTTTACAGGCAACTTGGTAATTATTTTAACCAGGTACAATAGCTATTAAATAGTTACCTAGTTAAAATAATAACAAATTTACCTGTAAAATAAATCCTAACCTAAGATATAATTAAACCTAACACTACCCTATCAATAAATTAATTAAATAAACTACCTACAATTACCTACAATTAACCTAACACTACACTATCAATAAATTAATTAAACACAATTCCTACAAATAAATACAATTAAATAAACTAGCTAAAGTACAAAAAATAAAAAAGAACTAAGTTACAAAAAATAAAAAAATATTTACAAACATAAGAAAAATATTACAACAATTTTAAACGAATTACACCTACTCTAAGCCCCCTAATAAAATATCAAAGCCCCCCAAAATAAAAAATTCCCTACCCTATTCTAAATTAAAAAAGTTAAAAGCTCTTTTACCTTACCAGCCCTGAACAGGGCCCTTTGCGGGGCATGCCCCAAGAATTTCAGCTCTTTTGCCTGTAAAAAAAAACATACAATACCCCCCCCCCAACATTACAACCCACCACCCACATACCCCTAATCTAACCCAAACCCCCCTTAAATAAACCTAACACTAAGCCCCTGAAGATCTTCCTACCTTGTCTTCACCATCCAGGTTCACCGATCCGTCCTGAAGAGCTCCTCCGACGTCCTGATCCAAGCCCAAGCGGGGGGCTGAAGAGGTCCATGATCCGGTCAAAGTCTTCATCCAAGCGGGGCAGAAGAGGATCTTCCATCCGATTGAAGTCTTCATCCAGGCGGCATCTTCTATGGTCTTCCATCCGGAGCGAAGCGGCAGGATCCTGAAGACCTCCAGCGCGGAACATCCATCCGGCCCGACGACTGAACGACGAATGACTGTTCCTTTAAGGGACGTCATCCAAGATGGCGTCCCTCGAATTCCGATTGGCTGATAGGATTCTATCAGCCAATCGGAATTAAGGTAGGAATATTCTGATTGGCTGATGGAATCAGCCAATCAGAATCAAGTTCAATCCTATTGGCTGATCCAATCAGCCAATCAGATTGAGCTCGCATTCTATTGGCTGTTCCGATCAATTACCAAACCAATAAATGCTTTTGTGTTTGTCACATTAATTGGACTACAGAGAGACAGACAATTAAAAGATATTCTATGATGATCACTTACTTAGTAAAGTTGCACTGTGATCACAAAAATGCTGCTTTCTTCTCCTGTTTCATACAAATTTCATTTTCATTTTGTATAGCAGTACACAGCACTACACTGCGATACAAAAGGAAAATGTTATTTGTATGAAATAGGAGAAGAAAGGAACATTTTTGTGATCACAGTGCAACTTTACTAAAGTAAGTGATCAGAATCAGATCATCATAGAATATCTTTTAATTGTCTGTCTGTACTCCAATTAATGTGACAAACAGAAAAGCATTGATTGGTTTTGTAATGCATTAGTTGATGTTGATGCTAAGCTTGCTATCAGTGTAGTCAATAAAAAAGTCCAATGCTGCTGCTGCTGACCTTGAAAATGCAGAATATAAAGTTTGGAAACTGCAGCGGCTAGTGTACAAATGTTAAAATGTTAAGCACATGGATTGTCTACACTACTCTACTCCTGTCCTGTATGCCAACTGCCAAGCCGAAGCCATAATATCATACAGTGACTGACAGCCTTTCAGAGTCAGAGTAGTGTACTCAGTCTCTTGTTAGTAGTGTCTGTCTGTGTCAGAGTGGCTAATCTAATGCCGCCCTCCTCCTCTGCTCTTTAATTGTCTCCAACTTAAAGACACTTACACACACACACACAACTTACAGTTACACACACACAACTTACAGACACTTACACACACACACACACACACACAACTTATAGACATTTACACACACAACTTACAGACAGTTACACAAACAACTTACAGTTACAGACACACACACGTGTGTGCATACTGTGTAGGTAGCCTGTAGTGTAGGCAATAAAATAGCAGAGGAGGAGGGCATTAGATTAAGAAATAAGTCTGATTGAACTTAGAAAAGTGGAAACACAGTAATTTGATTAAACTTCACCCTGTCCCTGTGTGGTAGTGAAGTGCAGCTGAGCTGCTGTAAAATTGTGATAGAGCATGTAATCTGTAAGCTTAGGAGACAGAGGACCATTTTTGGTTCAGCATCCTAGGTAGTGCTTGCTGATTGGTGGCTGTCTACATTTTGCCACCCACCAATCAGCAAGTACTACCCAGTTTCTGACTCAAAAATGGTCCAGATCCTAAACTTACATTCCTATTTTACAATTAAAGATACCAAGAGAACGGGGCGGAGCTTGGCCATTCAGGATAATGGCCGCAGTTTAAGACAGCTCCGATGCTATGAAACCTGCAGGTGGACAATTGGAACTTGCACAATGTCATCTTTAACATAAAAAACTTTCTAAAGGGGGCGTGTCCAAGCCATGGCCGGATTCAGACGCTCATATCAGTAGCTCCTACAGAACGCTAACTAATATAAGGATTTTCACACAATTATTCAGCCCTCTTTCAAAGATATTTTAACAACTCAACTGAAGGGATAATTTGGAGTCGAATGATACCACTCTATATATGATTTCACTATCTAAGGTCTGAACCAGCCGAGAACGCAACTAAAGGCCTGATTCCTCTCGCTACCATCCCGCCTTCGGTTTTACAGCTGACCGGGTGAAACCATTTTGTCACAGATACATGATGGAAGTGCCCTACTCACAAATACTTGATCTGCTAGAAGCAATGGGGAGCAAGTTAGAGGAGGATTTTATCGACTTGCGGTCCACCATTAAATCAGCCTGTGCTCAAGATGGCGCCCAACATCAGACAAGCCGCGGCATTTACACAGGAGAGCAGTTGCTAGTAAAAGAATTGCCAGCGGCGAAGGGAGAGAACTCTGACTGCGGCATGAAATGCCTTACGAATGCTAGCACAGCCTGCAGCGGAGAGGAATATTATGATCAAAACCTAATCACCCATACCGAAGCTAGGAGGAGGATCTGGGTAAACGCTATACCGGAGGGGTACAGATCGCAATACTGGATCTCTCCCAGCACATACCCCCGTATAGCACAACAATCAGTCCATCTACACCTGGGCCCGAGTGGAGAAGGCTCGGCTGACTCCCGCGGGCGGGCTCCGGACTCTACAGCGTATGCAGTTAGGAGCCATAAAGATTGGGAGACCTTAGCTTTGATGACCGGTCTTCTCTTTTTGAGTAAATTGAGTGTCATTCATACAAGCACTCATTCCGTAGCTGGACTTTTACCTGTGCTTGACCTGTGTTTTACACCCACTGAAACAGACACTCACTGCTGCCTACCGATCCTGTTTAAATCTGGTGTGGGTTAAAGAAACTTTACCACTTCGTGTGAAAGACTTCTCATATGCCTGAACTTAACTGGGTGTATCTTAGATCTGTTCCGATATTTGACAATATGGGTTATAAGTTAACTGTTTATTAGAATTTGTGTGCAAATACCTTCCTTGAAATTTTAATGTTTCACATTTTGAATTAGGTTTTTTTTTCTTTAGCTTAATGTCTAGTTTCCCCTACAGACCTAGCCTCTTCACAAGTTTATGGTGTCACATTCTTTTGTGTTTACTCTCTATTCTAGTGATCTGTCTAACAGAAGCTGTGTACGCCACTTCTACTTTTTTGTGTCAATGGGGCAACATAACTTCTATGTATATTATTTCAAAGCTCTTCATTATGATTACAAGCGCCGACTACTAGCAAGTTTTAGCCCTGGCAGGTCTGCAGGAAAGAGAGTTGTTAATTGGAGCTCAGTAAAGATTAGAGATTAGAGTCTTAGCGTCAGTTTAATAAAAGCCCTCCTGCTTGTCATACATTGTATATAGTTATGATATTCTCAGACAAGTACGATCTCTGCATTGAGCTGCTACTTAAGAGATAGTGGTTATCCATATTGTTCCATTACAACATCTACTCCGTGTAAATAACTATTAACATGATGGGTTATATGATCTTTCTGCCTTTTTAATGCTATGCCAGTTTTCAATATGCTTATTACACAGGGGATATTCATCATATGATATAGGCATTAGTACTTATACTATTAAAATTTAGGCGGTATATTCATGTTGGTTATATTAATATCTATAATGATAAGCCTAGCAACTCCCAGAAGTAAGCACTGTAGATAAATTATAGTTAAATTCATTTTAATGGGCTTGCATATTGTGACAAGTCTAATATAGGGCCTCTGGTATATAGGTATTGTCTATGCGTGGTGGCATATGTCAAGTTTAATATTAAGCCCTCTTGTTTACAGATACAGCCTGGATATAGTGACTAGCCTAATACAGCGACTGCAGTCTATAAGTACAGCTTTGTAGTAGTTCTCCCTTAATAATGTACACTCCCCCCTATATAACTAGCAATTTTCTCCTATGGTTATAGGTAGGGTACACTTTGTAGACTAGTTAATATCATGTCAGCCAGGGCCTTACAGTGACAGTCTATACTACTTTTCAATTGTGATGTTGTCCTTATTTCAGACTTCCATCTTCTATATATCAAGGATACATACAAGGATTATATTGAAAGCTTTAATACATCTATGCTCCTAGGAAATGATATCCCCTACATCGAATTTATTACTAGTACAAATTTTCTGTTACTAATGGGCTCCTCTCCTCCCTTTCCCGCCGGTGCTTGTTGCCCGCGGGTCATACCCCTATTCCTTTTTCCCACATCGCCTATAGCTGGTATTTCCCCAGGAGAGGAGCTCCTTCAGAAGTCCCCTGTATTCCATATATACTGGTATTCCCCCTTTTCATATAGCCTTATCAATAACTATCTTTAATTATTTTATAGAAAGCAGATCAACTTGCACCATAAAGTGTTCAGCTCTACCGTAGCCTCTTAATATATGTAATAATGGATGTTGCTGGGCTGTGTTAACTGGGAAAACACGGCTCAGCATATCAGATAAACTACTGTTCTTGGCTTAGAGTATGTATATGGAATCTGACAGTATACATGGTGTTCTATATTTATATATTTACTTTTCTCCCCCTGTTGATCTCCTTAATAGGAAGCTATCCTTATGTTTACATGCCCTAGTTTAAATTTACTCACGGTGTAAATAGACGATAATTCTAGTTAGTAGTGTATTTAAAATCTCTGAGATTTCAGTGTAGTTACAAATTGGACATACTAATTGGCTCCGCCCTCCCCCCCCACCCCTTCCCTACTCTATTACGAGCGGCTCTTGCCCGCTGCATCCCCCCCCCTTTAAACTATAAAGCTAATTCCCCCTCCGGCCCTAATTGTATCTGAGTGGACACTTTGATTTGCCTTCTATATGGCCCTGGGAGGACTATTTTTGTTTTTTTGTTATTGCCTTTATTATAAAACTGAAGTCTAACTGTAAACTGCCCAAATTTTATAACATTACGTGTGCTATTTAGATATATTATGCCCTTACTATAGGGTTTTGTTTGTAACACTTATCTAACAATATTGTATTTGCACTTTTCTGTAAATGTTTTGGGGCATACCCTTTGGTTGTATCTGTTTATGACTTCAATAAAAAATACATTTAAAAAAAAAAAAAAACTTTCTAAAGGGTTTGTGCGGTATACTGGACTGTCACTGTGCTGTTGGAGTGCACTTGTAGTGCCTGGAAGCTACAAACATCTAGTCCATATGCGAGTGGGGTCTGACTCGCCGCCATAGCCGCTATAATCACTGCAACCTCAACACCGGAGCAGACGGCTAGCGGGCGGGCAGGTGGGCGGACCACTGATCGAAAGCACCCCCACTCATTCTATCACCCCCCCTGGGAGGCATCACCTGCATAGCGCACATACCAAGGGCGCTGCAACCCGCCGGAGAGCTGAAAGAGGCGCGAACCCACGCGGTTGTTACCGCTCAGTGCCTGCAGATACTTACACGCCGGGGAATCCCCTTAACTGATTGAGCGGAGGATACCGACACACTCAGAGCCGGAGAATAAGGTACAGTGCAGGTACCGGGGCGGAGGTTACGGGACAAACCCCACACAACTTTAGTATAAAGCTAACACTGACACGGTGAGGTCTCTAGGGACCTTGTTCTATGGGCCTCTGCAACTATAATGGCCAGTATCAGCCCCGCAGCATACTTAGACTAACAGGGGCCGTTGGAGGAATCCACCATTCCCGAGTACATACAGCTGCTCATAAACCTAATAGAGTACTCTAGGGAGCAAAGTAATTTGTAGCTCAGGGGAAATAAAGTAGCGGGCCCTGCACATACCACAGCGGGCTAGTTATAATAAGTCACTCACACCAGCAGTAGGCCCAGGTACCCATGAGCACAGACATGCCATTGAAAAAAGCCACAAAAGTTGATAAAATAAACAGGACATCAATGATGACACAGTTTCTGAACCTGGTACAGATGTACATGAAAGAGACACGCTGCTACCAAAATCTGACCCTCTGCGCAATCAGGACACCACTGTTACAAAAGAAGACTTAAAATCACTTTCATCTAAAGATGACATAAGAGAGGTCTTGAAAGAAGTAAAGGGGCTCTTTGGCGAACTTCGCAAAGATATTAATAAGGTTACTAAGAGAGTGACAGCTGTTGAAGAAGCACATGGCACATTATACAATGATGTCCAAGACGTCAGTAAACAGGTCAGCCACCACGAAAATATGATATACAGTTTAATGGAAAAAGTTGAGGACTTAGACAACCGCAACAGGAGAAATAACATAAGAATAAGAGGAGTCCCAGAAACCATAGACCCAGCGGCCATTAATGGATATCTTCAGGATCTTTTTTGCACTATTAAAGGAACACCTAACTCTCCGGATATAGTATTAGAGAGGGCCCATAGGGCACTGAGGCCTAAACCCACTGGTAAAGCACCGCCAAAAGATATTATCACAAAAGTTCTCAACTTTGCTGAAAAAGAGGATATCATGAGATGTGCAAGGGCAAAAGCTCCACTCACACATGCAGGAATTCAGATCTCAATCTTCTCAGATATTAGCCCCACAACTTTGCAGAAACGTAGAGACCTTAAATTTATTACGGATGTTTTAAGAGCCAAGAACATCGCCTACAGATGGGGATTCCCAGTGAGCGTAATAGTGGTCAAAAATGGACAAGCAATAACCTTCCGCAACATGGACGATCTATCTGGCTTTTGTGAATCAGTAGGAATAGAGATCCTGGACCCTTCTCCCCAGCGGGAGGACGGTTGTGCTGTGGCGGATCCTGGCCCGTCGAACTCTGACACACAGGCACCTAAGGACACCTGAAAATGCCACCGGTCATCTTTGAGGTGACCTGGAGATTCCCGATGGCTTGTTCCTGTTAGCTTCTCGGATTTGCCTAGACAGATGAGTATAAAAACATGAACTGTATTGCTATTTGATGTACTTTAAATCTCAATGTTATATGTTACCACAAGGCTTTATTGCTACAAGACTGGCTGACAGCGTAGCCCATGAACATTGGCCCCAGAGGCCAAGGCGCCCTAAATATGGACTAGAGACTCTTGCTAACATGTTTTGATGTTTTTCTTTCTATTTTTTTTTTCTGGAATAGGTGTAGATAAATGCACATGTTTGGTCTGTCTGGTTAATGGAAATGATCTATTTTTACACTGTCAAATGTTATCTGTTGGCTCCAACTAAATGCTTGCTTTAAAGAAAAGTCCACTACTTTACTTAATGTTCCCAGAATTGTTAAAGGTATTGTCTGGGACTTTCTGAATATAAAAGTAGCTGCCCATAATGTAGCTCGGAGACCTTGGGTGACATGTATCACTTGTTAATTGATCCGCCAGAGTTTGATAAATATGATTGCTCAATTTGTTCAGTTAAAAGAAATGTTTTATTTTTACATTGTTGTATGTTACTGACAGGCCTCCGCAGTGAATAATGAGATTATAGTACCCTTAAGGCCGTCAGGTTCCTGTTTACTCCAGTTTACTGAGATGGCGCCCAGTTAACTGGCTAATGACGCTATTGGAGACTTTTTGAGGCATGGTAGTGTCTGCCTCTTGAGCCATTTATGTTAGGCAATTATATATATATAAATTGCATAGTTCATAGCGGTGTTCTAGTTTATACTGTAATGGGTCAATGACTGTCACCAGGGATGAGCAACAGCCTGAGTAGGACCTTTTGGCCCACAAGTACTTGATGAAACTGAGCTCGTTGCGGTGATAGATTGTGGTCAGGATACTAGATTGTCATATGATGTCCTGTCGCGGGGGGGCCGGGCCTCCCTTGCGGCTAACGCACTTATCTTGATAGCGCAGCCTTTTTTTTTTCTTTTTTTTTTAATAGACAAAGTGTTTGTTCCTAACAAAGAATATAACTTTTACTAATGTGTACTACACACCTAAATTACCTGCAGGTAGTTAGCACGACCCTTGTTCTCTTATTGTATTCTCTTTTCATTTCTCCTTTTTTATCTGATACTTTACCTTTTTCCCCTATTTTCGTTTCTTGTTTTATTTAACCCTTCCCATTCTACCCCTTACTTCTCCCTCTGCTCACTCTCTGAGGGAGAAATGTTAACACTCTACACATTTTCTAACACCTGAATATCGGGGCTATATTACTTGTCTCACTCCTCCCTACCACACCTCCCTCCCCCTTTTTTTTTTTTTCTCCTCCGCCTTCTCCTCTTTTCCCACCCTGCCCTTGTTTATCCCCTACCCCGTTAGGTACTTTGGATGAGAATGAATTCTCCCCTACAGAACATAAATTTCCTAACACTGAATGTTAAAGGCCTTAATCAGCCCGAGAAGAGGTCCATTGCCCTCAGGGAATTTGCTAGACTTGAAGGGGACATTGTGCTAATACAGGAAACCCATTTTAAAAAGGGGAAGGAACCAAAATGGCCATCACAAACATACACCACAATGTACTTCTCTTCAGGCCCCCCCAAAAAATGCGGAGTGGGAATCCTCATTCATAGGAACGTTCAATTCCGACTCTTACAAATGGAAAAGGATAATAATGGCAGAGTGTTGATACTCATAGGTCTACTGTTTGGTAGGCCTGTCACAATAACCAATGTATACGCACCCAATACTACACAACACACCTTCTTCAGGGGTCTGGCAAATACTTTTTTAGACTATAGAAAGGGCTCTCTCATATTGGGAGGCGACCTTAATGTACCTCTGGACCCTAACATGGATACCTCTGGGGTTGCCTCATCATTCTCTAGGAAACATCTCAAAAACATACACAGCAGCCTGGGGAGCTTAGCATTACATGACGCCTGGCAAGTACTTCATCCTACAACCCAAGACTATACCTTCTTTTCCCACCCCCATCAGGTTTATTCCAGACTGGACTACTTTCTGACCGATCCTCTGTGCCTCTCACACGTTCAATCAGTGGGGATACTTCCTATAACTTGGTCGGACCATGCTCCGGTCCTGTGCATGTTGAGTTGGCTGGAGACACCATTGGCGCCATTTCAGTGGCGTCTCGATGACTCTCTTCTAAATGACCCCCTACTCATGACTGCAGTAGATAAATCACTGACAGAGTACTTCCAACTGAACGCGGGTGGTGGACTATCTCATGCCACGGTGTGGGAGGCGCACAAGTGTGTTATAAGGGGTGACTTTATTAAGCATCAGGCAAATTTACGAAAAACCCACCGAATGAAGTACCAACAGCTATTAGATGAGGTCACAGCGGCTGAATACCTCCATAAACAAACACCAGCTGACAATACCCTCACTGACCGACTACTACAGAAGAGACTTGCCCTTCAACAATATCTACAACAAGAACAACAGAGAAATACACTCACACTAAAACAACACTATTATAAACATAGTAATAAGGCCGGCCGACTCCTGGCTAGGGCCTTACGCCGTAAACAGTTTAAGGCATATGTGCATTCCCTACAAAACAACATGGGTCGAGACTGTGAGGATAGTCTGCAAATAGCAGAGATTTTTCAACAATACTACTCTTCTCTATATAACCTTCAGAGGGACCAGGATAAATCACATACCCCACCACACAATAACAGGGATGTAGACTTGACTTATTATCTCTCCTCGTCGGGTCTCCCCGGAGTTGATGAAACTGACTCGGACGCTCTGGGTGAGCCATTCACTATCACAGAGGTGGTGAATGCTATCAAGGACCTGCCAGTGGGCAAGAGTCCGGGTCCGGACGGATATGGTAACAAATACTATAAGACATTTAAGCATATTTTAGCCCCTCGCTTGACTGAATTCTTTAATTCACTACATGATGATGCAGGCTTCTTGCAGAATATGTTAGAGGCACACATCACGGTGCTCCCTAAACCGGGAAAATCACCCAATAAACCCGAAAATTACAGACCCATATCCCTATTGAACTCAGACATAAAAATATATGCAAAAGTGCTGGCAAATCGGTTGAACCCCTTGTTACAGAAAGTAATACACACTGACCAAGTTGGATTTATCCCAGGGAGGGAGGCCAGGGATAACACCCTCAAAGTTACTCAGTTAATCTCATATTCCCAAAATAATAACGTCCCAATAGCGATAATTTCTACAGATGCCGAAAAGGCTTTTGACAGGGTGGACTGGGAGTTTCTTAGGTCCGCCCTGTCAATAATGAATATAAGAGATAAATTTATAGAAAAGATTTTCGCATTATACTCAAACCCCACTGCTAGAGTTAAAGTGAATGGCTATCTCTCAGATCCCTTTCAGATAAAGAACGGCACGCGCCAGGGATGCCCCTTATCCCCTTTGTTATTTGCCCTCTCTATAGAAGTACTGGCACATAGGATCAGGCTTAACATGCAAATCAAGGGAATCACAGTACACAACACAGAGTAAAAAGCAGCTCTCTATGCAGACGACATCCTTCTAACTTTAACTGACATGGATAGCTCTATCCCCGCCTTGCTAAGCGAATTTCGGGAGTATGGCAGATGCTCAAATTTTCACCTCAACCTCTCAAAGTCAGAAGTCCTTAACATTAATGTCCCTCATAGCGATCTGGAAAAGGTCGTCACATACTGCCCGCTCAGAATTCAACCCCAGAAACTTAAATACTTAGGTATCTTTTTAACTGCTGACCCGGCAAATATGATTGAGGCAAACTACAACCTAATACAAAGAGAAATAGTGAATGATCTCTCTAGGAGGAGTGGTAGACCATTCTCCTGGTTTGGTAGGATACAAATACTAAAAATGAATGTCTTACCCAGAATACTCTATCTCCTCCAGACCATCCCCCTACCTCTACCCTGTCAGTATCTCATTAAGTTACAATCTAGGCTGGAGTCCTTTGTATGGAATAAACTCAGACCCAGAGTCCAAAGGAAAACTCTATATTTACCTAGGGAAAGAGGGGGTTTAGGAGTCCCAGATCTAATACATTATAGAACGGCCACCCTGCTGCAGAGGATACCGGAGTGGTGCTCTCAGTCGGGCCAGAAACAATGGCTCAGGCTGGATGCGGACATACTGGAGGTGGGAAATGTGGGCGCCCTGGCGTGGCTCTCGCCACAGAACAGGCCCCCTCTGATTAAGTTGTACCCACTGGTGTGGGAGGTATTTGCTCAGTGGGATAGGACACTGGGCACTTCCACTCACGTCTCTTCCATCCCCTCCCCCCTAATGCCTTTCAGAGGGAACCCAGAGATCCCTTTATATGCTAGCACCCGCATGGATAAGATAGCAGTACACATCCGGGACAGAGCCATAGGAGCTTTGATAAGAGAGAACACCCTAATACCGCAAAACGAATTGCTGAACATGGAGGACCCTGTTTTTGACTCCTGGTTCGCATACGCACAGATGGCCCACTTTGTGCACACACATGCTAAATGGCCTCTATTGGCCAGGCAATTTACGTCCTTTGAAAGTCTTTGCATGCTCGAACCCCCAGCGAGGCATATGCTATCAAAAATTTGTAAACTATTGTTACCATCGGATGCTACACCCACATACATACACAAATGGCACTCCGACCTACACACCACTTTAACCACAAAAGAATGGGAAGCTATTTTTCTTTTACATAAAAAATCCTCTATTTCGGCGGCCACTCAAGAGATGAACTTTAAGTTCCTGTCCCGCTGGTACTTGACCCCCACCAGAATAAGACAAATATATAAAAAATCAGGGGGGAGGTGTTGGAGGGGTTGCGGAGAAGAGGCAGATCTTCTGCATATATGGTGGAGGTGTGACAGGATAGTTCCCTTTTGGCTGGAGGTTATCGCCTTTATCAAACAGGCCTTTTCAATCACGTTACCCCTGAGCCCAAACATCCTGTTATTTCACTCCCTGCCTAGAGTGGATGAGGCTTCTATTCATTCACTCCTCATAATCTTTTTAAATAGCGCTAAGACACTCATCCCCCAGAGGTGGAAATCGTCATCAGTCCCAACCTTAGATCTCTGGAAGACACAGGTCACGCTAGATAGAAAACATTACTGGGAACTGGGCAGAGCTGAGATACATTAGCTTATGATAGAATATGTACAGCGCCAATAAAGGCTAAGGGATAAATATAGACACTAAAAACGAAATATACCTGCTAAGGCTGAACAAGAATTTATTATAATTCAACAGTATTGGTACCAATAGATAAAATGAGTAAAAAACAGTAATTAAAACAGACCCTCCTGGCCGCCCTATAATCTCTGGGATTGGATCTCTTACAAGTAACTTGTCAGAATACGTTGATCAACATCTACAGAAGTACGTAAAATCTCTACCATCGTATTTAAGAGATTCCACGCAAGTTCTGAACATCCTTGAGAACATCCCATGGGAGGAAGGTTACATCATGGCGACCTGTGATGTAGCGGCCTTGTATACAAGTATACCACACAAGGAGGGTCGTGAAGCAATAAAATGGTTTTTGGACAAAGATCCATTAATGCCAGAAGATCAGGCTGAGTTCATATTGGATAGTATCCAATACATATTGACACACAATTACTTTTGTAATGAGGGGATTTACTACCAACAAATCTGCGGTACAGCCATGGGGACCAGGTTCGCGCCCAGCTATGCCAACTTATACATGGGAAAATGGGAGAGCATCTTCTGGGACTCATGCCCAGCTGGCGCGGACCTGGTCTTGTACCGCAGATATATTGATGATATTCTGATCATCTGGAGAGGTTCGATACAGGACCTTATGTATACAATAGAGATCATGAACCAGAACCTTCTAAATCTAAAGTTCACTTATACATGGAGTCCAAAAGAAATTGTTTTTCTGGACCTAAAAATAGAAGTTAAAAAAGGCAAATGGGAAACATCTACACACTTTAAATCAGTTGACAGCAATAGCTATATACATTACGAGAGCTGTCACCATGAAAAATGGAAAAATAATATCCCAAAGAGCCAATTTTTAAGGGTCCGAAAAAATTGTTCTAACATCACCACATGGGAAAAACAAGTGAAGAGATTAAAACAAAAATTTATGGAAAGGGGCTATAAGGAGGAACATCTGGATCTTAAAATAGAGGAAGCACGACAAATGGAGAGAAATGAGTTAACCAAGTATAAAGACCGTAAAATATTGGAAACAGAAGAACTGCTAAATGTATCTATGATCACGGAATATAGCAGTAACCGGTACATCATCGAAAAGATCTTCAAAAAACATTGGCACCTGTTGAAGAATGATGATGTCATTGGAGACAAACTCCCAAATCAACCAAAATTCATCTATAAAAAAACAGGAAATTTAAAAAACAAATTAGCGCCAAGTCTACAACGGAAGAACAACCTAAGAACATATGATATACAGGGGAAACCAATTAAAGGCTTTTACCCGTGCCCTACATGCAAGGCATGTAAAAGAGGAACTAAGACCAAAAAATTCAAATCAAACCAGACGGGAGAAGAATTTAACATTAAAGATCTAATAAGATGCCAGGACAAAGGGATTATATATCTAATTGAATGTTCATGTGGCCTCCAGTACATTGGCCAGACATCAAGGAGCCTCAGAGATAGGCTAAGAGAACATATATTGCTGATTGAGAAACAGAATAAAGATACAATTCTCTATAATCATTTTACAACTAAACATAACGGCAATATAAAAGATATGAAATATACTGGCATACAGAAGGTTATAAAAAATTGGAGAGGTGGCGACTTTGAAAAAAGTCTTCTCAAAGCTGAATCCAAATGGATCTTCCTGTTGGACAGTCTACATCCAAAAGGTCTAAACAATAGAGAGGATCTTAACCATCTATTCTAGTCTATGACTATATCTAACAGTACGATGACACCATTGGATTTGATGCTCTCCAGAATCCTTATTAAATGTATCTATCTAAAACTCCCAAGCTTTGACGAGAAATACATACTTCAGACGTAGATTGACTAAGCATTTCCCTCCAAAATAGTCTCCGCTTCCATTACCACTTAACCCCTGACCTAAAGGCAAATGAAGTTTTTACTATAGAATTTGCATCAGACTATCCCCTCAATCTGAATCCAATATTATCCCTGTCAGATCCTCCCTACATTTCTAGGGCTATAATATATATAGTCCAGGTATCTGGTCTTATAAGTTATATCCACCTCAGAGGTTCATCATTTTCTGCTCATTAGAGATCCACAGGAGTTTCTCTTATATCTCAAATATCTATTGGTAGCCACTACCAAGCTTCCTAATTATTGGGTAGTGTACAGACCCACTCAATCACTGCTCGTCTAATGACCTTAGTATTTGAGAGGTCTCTTATGTATGACTTTATTATGTTGATATAGATAGGAGGTATTAACACATCCTCCTCTATGGAATTCACTGAGGCCACTGAACTCAGTGATAAGTATGTATAAAACTATAACTCAAGACATATAGATATACCCCCATTAAGTCTCTCTCACACTTATTATTTTTTTCACTTTTTCTTTTCCTAGTAATAACCACAGCCCCTTTTCCAGACAGTGTAAGATAAATCTGACGCACTGCTAAAGTATTCTTCTCCTAAACCTGATTAAATTTATGTGATTGGATGTATAGGATTAGTGATTCCTCTGTTCTACTGTTCTACCACTATGCTACTATTGGATTATATCCCTTATTATGCTGCTGTATCTTAAAAACATTTATTAATACCTTAAGCAGCACTGGTTTACTGAGCAAAATAAACCTCATATAATCCAATATAAAGCATATCGTCTATCATTATATATATTGGAGAAAGTACATAGTATGGGACAAGATAATGATTTATGCACTAACAGTGAAGAAGACATACATATTATCTCCAATCACTCTAGAGCCGTTCCCTATTTTGAAATGGCTAATCATTTAAAACGGCTCTTTTATAAGCTAATGGGCTTCTTTATTATAAAAATGGGCATTTGGATTTATATCCCCTTTATTATCGAAACAATCTGTCCCCTTGTTGTCTTTAAACACTTTTTGACATCTTAACACCCAATCAGAAGGACTATTTCCCACACACCTCTTCCCTAAACCAATAGAACCATAGGAATTGGATCATGATGTCACGACCAATCAAATCACGACAAAATCGTCACCACAAAAATATAGGTGATTAAGCTGTAAATATACTAAAGCACATCTTTGAAGTATATCTTCTAACTAGTATTCATAACCAGAGGCCACCAAAAACGTATATTCAGCAAAAAATGTTTATTCCGGTAAACCGGAAGTGACATCATGATCATGAGGGGCTTAAGGTATAGTGAACTAAATGATACTAAATATCAAAGACACATATATAAACATAAAATACAAGATCACTCTATCTCCATATGACAGTTTATACATGTTAAACATGGTAAATACCCTGTTTAAACTCTTTTTTACTTATGGCGAAACCGGAAGTGAATTCCAGAGCCATATCCGGTCACTTAAGTGACACTGTTATTTAAAGGCACTCAGCTTACCACTTCAGCAGTCTTGATAAAGGCCTTATTTTTGGGGCCGAAACGCGTAGACCTGTTGGTAAGCATTATTCCAATTATTTTAACCACTTTGAGGACTTGTTACGCTATGGTACTCCTTTTTTTACAGGGACATCTCTAGGACTTTGGACAAAGAGCTGACCGTTGTAAGGATTCGCCTGGGAACTCTTCCCCTCAGGATTCAAGGTTCCTTCATGTGATTGACTTTTAATTTACTGTTTTTTGGATTACAATACTCTTTTTGTTCTTTTTTGTTCTTTTTTAACCTTTTGTTGAACATCATTTTTGTATTTGTTTTTTGATTTTTATTTTCATTTTTGTTTTTTCACTGGATTTCTTCTTTTTTGCCGTGGGTATACCACCCTTTTTCCACATTTGCCACTCAATGGCAGTTATTCACCTGTGATTTACTATTTTTTGCACTGCAGTGTCATCGGGACTTTTTAATATTTTAATATATTAATATATTATATTTTATTGTGATTTTTTGTATTTTTGATGTGAATTGTTTTTTCCTTATCTTTTATACACTTAGTGATCACAATTACTCTCACTTATGTTGCACAACATTTGCACTATCATGTTGCACATTTAAGTCGCATACATTTTTATGCTGCTTACACATTTTGTTCATTCGTGTATCCACAAGCAAATGTGGATTCCACCATCTTAGTTCTTCACCCCTTGGATTCTATTGCTATTTGCACTTTGTGAGTGTATCAGCACAACACTCCACCTTACCATTGCTTTTAAGAACTGTTTTAATTACTGTTTTTTACTCATTTTATCTATTGGTACCAATACTGTTGAATTATAATAAATTCTTGTTCAGCCTTAGCAGGTATATTTCGTTTTTAGTGTCTATATTTATCCCTTAGCCTTTATTGGCGCTGTACATATTCTATCAAACCTGTTCTTTCCTTTGGGGGTTGGTTAGACCCTTTATTTGTACTCAGCACAAGGGATTATCTTAGCGCTTGGCTACCACTCCTTACTTTTCATACATTAGCTTATGCTGATGAAGTGGCAGACCGCCCTAAGAGGCGAAACTGATACATAAAGCATTACTACCTGGCTAAATACATCCGTAGATAGGCCTGAACTGACTATGAGTCAGACACTATCGTCCATGCACCCCACGCTGACACCTTAACCTAAAGCCCTCCCTGCCCCTTTTTCCCCTCCCCTTTAACCCCCCTGTATTGATCTTTTTGTTTAAAAAATGATGATTGAGCGTCTAATTGGGCCTGTGGTGTACATATTGGGTATGATTTCTATGTATGTTGTAACATTTTTCAAATGCCATTATGTGTCACTGTATGTCCTATACTGTTGTGTACTGTTAAACTTTGACTCAATAAAGCTCTTTTGAAAAAAAAAAAAAGATACCAAGAGAACAAATAAAAGTTTATATTGGATTAAATGTGAAATTTGTTTAATATTAAATGCTCTATGATCTATCTGAATCTTGAAAGAAAAAATGTGGGTTTCGTATTAAAGGGACACACAGTAAACTCCAAATTAAACTTTCAAGATTCAGATAAGGCATGCAATTTTAACAACTTTCAAATGTATGTGTAATGTGTATCATCATATTTTCTTTGTTCTCTTCTTCTTGGTGTTCTTGGTTGAAAGTTAAACCTAGGTAGGCTCATGTTCTCTTATTCTTGTGTTCTTTGTTGAAAGCTAAACCTAGATAGGCCCATGTATGTTCTCTTCTTCTTGGTGTTCTTGGTTGAAAGCTAAACCTAGTTAGGCTCATGCTACTTTCTAATCTAAGCCCTTGAAGGCCACCTCTTATCTGAATCATGCATTTTACAGTTTTCACTGCTATAGGGTGTTAGTTTACATGTGTGTGCCTTATTGTTAATTCCACTTGCGTCAGTGAGCACAAAGTTATTTAAGAGTCAGTCAGCATCAATAATTTCCTGAAATTCAAGTCTGTCTAAATAACTGAGATAAGGGGTAATTCTGCAACTATAGGTTTTTAATATACTTTTTACATGTTTGTTTTATTAGCTTATCTAACTGTTGGTTTTGCTAAACTGGGGAATGTTTAAATAAAGGTATTATCTATCTTTTTAAGGGAGACAAATGTGTGCAGGCACCAATTAGCAACAGCTCTGACTAGTTTATGATATGTCATGTGTGTATTAATTTTTTAACAAGGGATACTAAGCACATTTGAAAAAGTGAATTTAAAAGTGTTTTCAAATGACATGCTCTATCTGAATCATGCTAGTTTAAGTTTGACTTTCCTATCCCTTTAACATCGCTTTTAAAGCCAATTAGGGACAGCTATGTAGCATTGCGTTTATCCTTTAGAAGTCAGCAGGTGCATTTCAATGTCTGAGAAGTAGAAAGTTCTCTATTTTAAAATATAATTTGCCGGAAAATGGAAAATAAATGGCAATATATAGCCAAGTTTTTTCATTAAGAAAGAAGAAAGTTTTTTTCATTATGCATAATTAATCCTAAAATCATTTTTTATATGTAATTCTAAAGTTGTTCTGATAAATTATATACTTCTTGTTTGATGAGAGCCCGCAATAACTTTATCATACCTTTTTACTTTGTATGTTGTGCGCACTGCATCATAATTATTTAAAAAAATAAAAGTTTTACATTACTAAAAGTTAAAGACTCTGTGCCTGTCATCTATCTATCTATCTATCTATCTATCTATCTATCTATCTATCTATCTATCTATCTATTAATGATGTTAGGGAGAGGGAGCGGCTGCTGTTGGTATTAGGGAAGCAGAGCAGGAGCAGTTGCTGATTGTGGGGACAGACGGTCTTTGGAGGAGCGGCATAATACCGGAAGGAACAGGTATGAGATGCATGCAGGCTTAAGGACCATTACATTTTATGTTCTTATCCTCTTCATCAAGGGAAGTGTGGGCATTTGTTCTTCTTTTTGCTTACAGTGTTTAAACATGAGTGAAGGCAGGAAAAGGAAAAGTTGTGCCGGATACAGATTACAAGCAAAGCAAAGGAAGGAGCAAGCTGAGCGTGATGTAGAAACATCTTCTAAAATTGACACTTTTTTCAATACGTCTATTGTGTCTGTCCATGTTGGCCCAAAGGATGGTGAAGATATTTCTGCAGGTAATCTGGAGAGCAGTAGTTTATCCACTTCTTGTAACCTTGTTGCTTCTGAAGCCTCAAGTACCAGTGCCACAGTGTCAGAATATGATTGTGAGGTGATTGCAGGACCTTCTGGGTCTGGGAACATTGCAGCCACCCCTAGCAGCACTGCAAGTGCTGATTGTTTAGACACTAGTGCTCTGAATCCAGAGTCAGAAGAACTGGCGAGTTCAGAAAGCATTGCAGCAGGACACTCTATGGCTTCAAGTTCAGGTACTCTTGCTAAAGAACTTGAACAGAAATTTAGCAATGACCCTGCTGAGTGGATTTTGAATGAAGAGACTAGAGACTATGTTGATATACATGGTGTCATTCAGAATGACAATGGGCCTTTCACAAAATCTAAAACGCAATATAGCGACAGGGTTCGTTCACTGACCAAGAAATTGTTTGACAGACAACTGCTCAATGGGGAGACAAAAAAAAAGATCTTACTTAGTATATTCAGAGAGCAAAGGCATGGTCTTTTGTGCTCCTTGTCGTTTATTTGGTGGAAAGTCACAGATAGCAAATGATGGCTTTAATGACTGGAAGAATGCCATTGCTCGAATGAATGAACATGAGAACTCACCTGAGCATAGAGCCTGCCTGTCAAAATTAAATGACAGAGGGAATACCTTAGCAAGGATTGATAAAATCTCTTGTAAAGCAAATGTCTGAGGAAATCTTTTATTGGAGAAATGTGTTGAGAAGAGTTGTTTCGGTTGTTAAGTCACTTGGCCCTCATAGCCTTCCATTTAGAGGCCACGATGACACATTTGGATCCAAACACAATGGAAACTTTTTGAGCGAGCTGGAACTGGTTGCAGAATATGATTAATTTCTTCATGAACACATAAAGAAATATGGCAATGCAGGGAAAGGGAGCACGTCTTATCTTTCTTTTACTACTTGTGAGGAGTTTATTCAGCTGGTGACAGAGACTGTTTTGAAAGATATCATTAAGGAAGTAAAGATGTCAAAATAGTTTTCCATCAGTGTTGATTCTACACCTGATATAGCTCATATTGATCAGCTGTCATTTATTTTAAGATATGTAAAAGAAGATGGTCACCCAACAGAACGCTTCCTAAAATTTATTCCAAAACCTGGTCATAAGTCAAAGCAACTTGCTGAAGCTGTAGTTAAGGCAAAGGAAGTGGACTGATGACTTAATTAAAACATATATTTAGAACATTTATTGTAACATTAATAACAAGTATAAATGAAACAGGTGGGTTCACATATATAAAAAATCATGGATCCATGCTATACACAAAGTAAAACGAATATTATTATTATAAAATGCACATTAAAATACACATAAAGTCCACAATAGTAGAAGATAAATCAGAAATAACATAAATATTACATTCAATGTTATAAGAACGATAAGTCGGATCTATGGGTGAGAGTCAGATAAAAGGTTGAGAGAAATAGTTCATCAAAGGGTGGTTGCAATTGGTCCTTAGTGGCACCTTGAGGGTGAAGGTGGAGTTATGGGTCTGATGAATTGTGAAAAAACTAGGAGATGTGAAAATATATATATATGAAAAAATATATGAAAAAGTAGAGAGCAATAAGTAGAGTTTAAAGGCCAAAAGTCAGTCTTGACTTCCTTTATATATCCAAGCACATATATTGAATATAAGTTAAAAAAAAAAGGTGATGGAAAGAATAATACAGTGAATTCTGCTCTCTAAAGCAAATCTATCTCTGGTAACAGTCTTCTACATGCCCGAAGCTGTCATCCACAGCATGTATTTAAAGGCATTGCTAAAGGTCAATTCTTGCGAGCAAAATGAAACTGTTCCCAGGACAGCACTTTCCGGTTAGAGAGCAGAGATCTGAGAACCCGAATGATCAAGAGGGGTTATCCTAAGAGTACTATCAATAAAGCCTATTTTTCCAGCAAGGAAATTGACCGAGCTCATCTGCTTAATAGCAGGGAAAAACCTGAGAATAACTGCAACCAACAAAATTTGTCCAAACCTAAATTCATCACATCATATTCAAATCAATATGATGATGTTTGTAGAATAATCAAGAAAAATCTTCCCATATTAATGGGTGACAAAGGGCTTAGACAAACTATTGAACAAGGTTGCATGTTTATTCCAAAAAGGAACATTACATTAGGTAATATTCTTGCACCGAGCATGCTCAGGACTGACTCTAATTCTGGGTCATCCTGGATGCGGTACAATGGCACCTATAAATGTGGCAGAAAAACATGCACCTCATGCGATCATTTAAATATCTCCAACACATTTAGATTGCATGTCACTGGAGAACAATATGACACAAAGGGATGCATTAATTGCAAGAGTACTTTTGTCATTTACATTATTGAGTGTACCCAATGTAAAAAGCAATACACAGGGAGAACAACCAGAGAAGTTGGTAAACGTATCAGGGAGCATTTGTCTTATGTAACCAGCAAACGAAGATGCTCAGCACTCTCTTCACATTTTATAGACTGTCATCATCAAGATGTGACCCATTTCAAATGGCAGGTGATTGAACAAATTAAAACACCTCCTAGGGGTGGGGACAAGTTTTCCATACTCTGCAAACAAGAAATTTATTGGATCTTTAAAACTAGTTGTCTAGTGCCTTTAGGGTTTAACTCAGAGTATGATATCATCAACTACTGGCAGAAATGATTACTCACATCTAGACCCCACACTATCACCAGACTTTTTTAATCTCAGTTTTAGTTTTTGGTTCTTGTTTTGGCTCTATGGTGTTGGGGAGAAACTTTAAAGAACATGATCAATTATGGTTGTACTATTGTGAATCTTTGTATGAGGTCCTTCTTGGATACTTTATCTTAATGTACGTTTCGATAGTGTTTAAGATTTGATCTAAATATTCTTTTCTCCCCGTATTAACCAATGGCTGTATACTTCTAAATTGATTGATGTTTGATCTGATTCTATTTATCTCTAATATGTATATCTTCCTTTCATATATGTGTGTAGATATATATATATATATATATGTATATGTGTGTATATATTATGTACATGTATGTGTATGTGTGTGTATAAGTATATCCGTCTATATATTTAAATTTTTTGGACAGGGCATCACTAAGAATACTATTGTCAGTACCTGTTAATTCTTTATTTGCCATTTGTTCCTATAATTCAATTCCTCTTATGTGCATATATATGTTATTCATTTCTGTTTTTCTTTATTCACATATGTATATCCATATAATGTGAATATATGCACATGTGAGGATGCACATTCATGCATTTATTATATATGAATTTAATATGGTTAAAATGATCACTGCTCAGGTATTTTTCTAATCAATCATTGGGTTATCTTTAAATCTTTAAATGTTTATTATCAGAACTAACCAATTGTATTTCAATACATGTAAAGAATATGTTTATACAATTATTTGTAAGTGCTTAAAAGGTTAAATTGTTGGCCACTTGTTTTTAACCAATCAAATCAATGTGTGTTTAGCATAAAAAGGTACACCCTCCCACAGGTGCTATTCTATGATTACGGTCAATACGACCGAAACCGGTCAGACTCAGCTATGCTAACTGCTTAACCACCTTGGTTTTGTATGTCTACATACTTTTTTAAGGAATAAAAGTGAATTGTTTTTCTATCACTTTGCTTCGTTTTTTGGAACTTTCTTCATTTATTCTATGAAAAAATATATATTTAAAAAAAAAAAAAAAAAAACATTAAGTGTGAAAAAATGTGTATAAAAATAAAAATGAAATAAAATTTTAAAACCGTAAAAAATTGTGTAAAAATATATAAAAAATGGTGTGTAAAAAATGTGTGTGAAAACGTGTATGAGAAACGTGTAAAAAAACTTGTAAAAGACCGTGTAAAAATTGTGGAGAAATGTTTGATGAAGCTATAATCCAAATATGTGCTGCAAAGTGAAGATCCTGGGTGTAGAAAAAGTATCTTAGTTGAATCCTCAGTTATGAAAACTACATATATTGATGCAAAGACTTGAAATAGTGATGGAAAAGAAAAAGTTTTGTTTGTTGGAGATCCAGAATTTACCCAAGATATCTCTTTAAATCAAAATTCTGAATTCCTGTGGAAAAAGAACAACATAGTGCAATATTGCTAAAAACAAGTGTGAATAATTAAAATGAAGCTCACCATAAATTGTCAGCTTGTTTCGGCCCTGTATTGGGCCTTTTTCAAGACTATAATATGGTATGGTATAAATGCTTCTTATATACCTATAGGTGACCAATCACCTCGTTGCTATTTTGGCGCCAAAAATTGTATGTTTTTACCGGAACCGGAAATTACATACCGGATCCGGAATCTAAAGTATATAATGTATCCGTTTTGATTTCTGTTTTAATACATATTCTATAACTTCAACTTGTATTATACTAGCTGTCAAATAGCTTCCTGTTCGTCCATATTACAATTTCTTCAATTGTTCGTGAATCTCTAATGCTAGTTATTAAAACAACTTCGGTAAACCGGAAATGACGTAATTACACGTCACTTCCTGTTTACGCTACCGGAAGTGTTGCTTATTTCACTTCCGGTTTCGCCATTTGTAATAGATGTGCAATAGGTATTTCTGGTTCAATTTTGACAAATCAGCTTAATGAATGGTGCTCCATAAGTCACCCAGTGAGTCGGAAATACATGAACCCCATGTGAATCTATGTCAGAAAGAACCATTAATTATCTGGTCCAGATGTTTGTTAAAATAGGCGGTCAAATGTAAAGGACATCTATGTGTAAGTAATAAAATTTACTAATTTACTAGGCTGATGTAAACTGTGAGTAGGTATTCAAGAACATTTTGTCTTTCTTGTGAGAATAAATTTATATCACCACTATTTTCTATCTGTTATGGTCTGGATTTGGACATATGTTAAATAATGGTTACATTATATATGTGTAATAGATATAACTCATATATCTGAGTCGGCAAATGTTAATCTAGTATACCTAACGTGAGATAATAGTTATATTGTGCGTTAGGTATATCTATTAAGTCAAAGTTACCTCATGTAAAACGAGATGAGGAAGGGATGTTCATCTGAACTAACTGTCAAAAAGATAAATATGTCAGATCTGGAATACGAGGAATTAGACAGTGGGATATTGCGCCCTATTTGAGGGTGAGGGGGTGATTATTCTGCTTGTGATGTTAAGTGATAGGGGGTATGTTATTGTGGTCTAGCTGATTGGATAGCGATTAGGTTGCTATTGATTATGTCAAATTACACCGAGCTGTGTGCGGCTAGTATGAAAATACATGCATGTACCTGGCTAGGTGAATATGGACACTGGGATCTAAAAGATACCCCTAATGTCATAGGTCCCCCTTTGTGTGGTAGTCCCTTGTCTAAATGGACTATTTCAGATTTAATAGATGAGATAAATCCTCCTTATTATTTTGTCCCCTTGGGTATAAACAGTCAAGGTCAAAAATCCATTTGGATTCTGTTAGCAGATTTTTGTCATAGTCTCCGCCCCTCCAGTTTGGTGTTACTAATTGGATACCACATTAGCTGAAATCCTTTTGGTTCCCCTGATGGTGTGTGGTAAAATGTCTATATAAAGGGGTTTCAGTGTTCTTGTATTTGATCTGGAGTAAATGTTAGCGGATCCTGTCTTTAAAGGGACAGTCAACCATAGAATTTTTATTGTTTTAAAAGATAGATAATCCCTTTATTACTCATTCCCCAGTTTTGCATAACCAACACAGTTATATTAATGCACTTTTTACCTTTGTGATTACCTTGTATCTAGGAACATTCTTCCAGCCCCCTGATCACATGACTGTGAGTGTTTATTATCTATTGTCTTAAATTTAGCATTGTATTGTGCTAGATCTTAAATAACTTTCTGTGCCTGAACACAGTGTTATCTATATAGCCCACGTGTACTTTCTGTCTCTTTGTGTTGAAAAGAGATTTAAAAAGCATGTGATAAGAGGCAGCCCTCAAAGGCTTAGAAATTAGCATATGAGCCTACCTATGTTTAGTTTAAACTAAGAATACCAAGAGAAAAAAGCAAATTTGATGATAAAAGTAAATTGGAAAGTCAATTAAAATTAAAAGTCCTATCTGAATAATGAAAGTTAATTTTATACTTGACTGTCCCTTTAAGGCATCTGGATGTCTGTCCTACATATTGCAGGCCACAGCTGCATTGTACTAAATATATTATTCCCTTACTGCTACACCTTATTAGATCTTTGATCTCATATTTGATCTTGGAGTTATGTGAGATAAAGCATTTGGTTTTTATCCCGTTTTCACAAGCTATACAGTTGGGACAAGGGAAGAAACCTTTTATGTCCCTTCCAAAGAAATCTTTAACTCTTGGTGTCTTTTTTCGAGCGATACTTGGAGACAGTATGTTTTTCAAACTATCTGTCTTATGGTATATGAATCTAGGTTTTGGAGTTAGTTTGTCACCTATGAACTCATCATTTTTGAGCAGTGTCCAGTGCTTTTCAATGATTTTTTCAATAATGCATCTGTTCTAACTGTATTCTGTTATGAATGGGACAACGAGTGTGTCTCCTTCATATATGTTTCTATTTGTTTTACACTTATATTTTAAGAGATCTTCTCGATTTTCCCCCTTACTTCTTCGATGTACATATTAAGTTTATTTTCCTCATATCCTCTTTCTAGGAATCTGTCCTTGAGAACTATGGCTTGTTCATCCCATCTCTTGGGGTCAGAGCAGTTCTTTTTGAGCCTAAGGAATTGTCCTTTAGGTATATTTGTCCTTTAGGTATATTTTGTTTCCAATTCTTGTGGTGACAACTGTCGCTGTGGATATAATTATTGCAACCCACTTCTTTGAAAAATGTGGAAGTTTCCAATCTCATTTTTTATTTCTATTCTCAGATCTAAAAAGGAAATTTCCGTAGTGCTATATTCATACGTGAATTTTAAATTTTGAGTATTGTTATTCATCACTTGTATGGTGTGTTCAAGATCCTCTATGGAGCCTTTCCATATTTGGAGGATATCGTCTATATACCTATGATAGAGTACCAGGTCCATGCCAGCTGGGCAGGAGTCCCAAAATATGAGTTCCCATCTACCCATGTATAAGTTTGCATAGCTGGGCGTGAACCTGGTCCCCATGGCTGTGCCACATAATTGTCTGTAAAACTTCCCGTTGTTGTGGAAGTAGTTATGGGTTAGAATGTAACATGCTGTTTAAGAGGAAATCTTTTTGTGGTTCTGGTACAGTTTAATACTTATTTAGAAAGAATTCTACGGCCTCTAGACCTCCTACATGAGGTATACTGGTATAGAGGGAGGTCACGTTGATCTCCCTGTCTTGAATCGGATGGAAGCAAATCCCTATTTGATGTTCTATCATGGACTATGTCTTTGTTCGTTGTATGGGGAAACCTCTTGGGATTCTGATATTGTCTATTCATGTGGTTTCTACCCCCATAATGATTTTGGTGTCCTAGATTTGAGTAATAGTGTGATCTAGGTTGTTTCCAAGGGGTATGGGAATCCCCTTCATATGTTTCCATATGGTATCTGTTGCCCCCTTGTGGATAGTTAAAGTGGGTGGGCGTGTACCTCTTGTCAAAATTGTATGAAGGAGAGGAGAAACAGTCTCTTTGAAATTTGGATGTGTAATATCCTGGGTTGGGTGTGTGCAGATCTTGGTCTCTATTGGAATACATTCTGTGATTGGGAATGTAGTTTGTGTTATGCCCTCTATTATCATCCCATATCTTTCTTTGTCTAAAATGATGTTGTCCTCTCCATGGGACCCTATTATCTTCTCTATTAGAAGAGATCTGATTTGATCTTTCTGATTTCCACCTATAGTTGCTATAATTAGGTGTATAATTATAATAGTATGATTCTTGTCGTGAATTATGATGATTATGATGGCCTGTATTGTTTCCCCTATATTGGGCTCTGGGATTGAAACTATTCATTTTGTGGAAAAATATTGAATATCTTATTATTATAGGCACAGGGAAAAATATTACATTCCTGATGACAAAAGCACCATGTTTTAAAATTGCAATATATGCTATAAAAGTCTATTCAATGGGTTAAATCTGCATTCAAAAGACTTCCTGCTCAACCCCCCATTGTTAAAACGTTGACTAACATCTAACACACCATTTGCCAAGAAACAACCCCTGCTGTGTGTGAACACAGAAGAGAAGCCAGGTGAAGCCCGATTGTCTAGAGACTACTGTGAATAAACTTACAAACACATGAGCCTTCATTCATATGATAATGAGATACCTACTATTCTAAATGACACTCCCTAATATGAACTGTAGTAAACTGTATAAGAAATTAAAAGTTAAGTGGTGTATATAAGAATTTGCCCATAAAATTGTGATAAATAATATAATTTGATATTTAAATGTATGAGAAATTAAATGTGTAAGGAAAGGACATGTAAAAATGACCAATATTGCATTATGTGGGTACAAGAATGAAATGTTTTTAAAATAACTATATGTATGTGTGACTTGTGAATTTATGTAGTGTATATAAATATATATGCACTGATTAACTGACCAAATCATAATCCTAGACATCACAATGCCTTGAGGAGTTATGCCATACTAAATTATACATATTTTGTGAGAAACTATGGTAAAATACTATATAATTAATTATGCCTCATCTGTAACATACACTTATATATGAAATTTATATTTATACCTATGCCTTACGTACAAATAAGTGTCTAAATTAAATCATAAGGATTTATTTTAAACTGGTAACATTTTAGTTAAACAAAAATACAAAAATATTAAATGAATATATATAGGCCTAGGTATCTATCTATCTATCTATCTATCTATCTATCTATCTATCTATCTATCTACATATATATACATGTTTATGTATTGTATATGAAGTTATATACTGATTGCCTGCCCAAATTATACAATCTAACAGGCTAAGATATACATTGCTTATACGCATGAAAAACAGATAATAATTGGTTTCAAAATGCCGGAAAACTGCCCCTTCCAGTAATGCATAAAAAGATATTGATGAAATATATTTGCATGCATGTAAATAAACATGAATTCATATATGAATATATATACATGTATGATATATTAAAGAAATAAATAATGAATCCCAAAAATTAATAAATATAAGAAAGTTACATAAATTCACTTTTATAGCAACATTCACCAGCACCATCTTGTAGTCAGTTAGTAAAACTACAGTCAGCTATGTTTACCATTAGCTGCATTGTCCCAAAAAGTTAATTAGTATTCGTCCAATCACAGGGTACAGATTCTAACACCTCAGTGAATGGCTGTTGGAGATTGGGGCGGAGTTGTAGTTCAAGATAAATTGAGCCACAGAGTGCTCACAAAAGACACTGGTTTTGAATGAAAGTGAGGGCGAAGTGCTGTCCAAATTTCCTCTGAACAGAATCTTGAATCCTGGTCACCTATCCCATATTTCTGGTATCCTTGGAAAATTATTGCCTGTTTCCTGTGGACTCAGATATTTTGTGAGACCAGATACAAAGGAAATACAGAGCGTGATTATTGATAACCCAGGGCCTGGAGGAGCAAACATTTGGGGGAAGTATAAAAAGCCTATAATTATATTTAATCAGTTGTGGCATTTAAGGTCCTTATTTAAGATTTGTATTAGATGAGTATAGGCCCAATTTTGTTTTATATGTAATTTTCCCTATAATCTAATTTATATAGTCTAGAATCGAATTCGCCTATAAATATAGAAATCCTGTTAGAGATAGTGTTAATTTAATTCAGCATATTGTAAGGAAAACCCCGGGCATTATAACTTAATATATTTAATTTTAATGATATTTTATTCCCTAAGGTTGAGACTTAGTTGAGGCATTATAAAGGGTTATATGCATTTCTTTGGTTGTAGATACACACTCTGAATCTGATTGCATTGTAGTAGTTTTAAGCAACCAAACACAATTTTAGTGATAATATTGGGCTAAGATTATATTAAATAACCACAATAAAAATATGAAAAGAGAGAAGGCTGTACCGATATAAGGTGCAGCCACAAAGACCAGGACAACAAGCAATCACCTTAAATAAATGAAATACCAATGAATATCATAAAGTTGCAATTTAATCAAAAATTCATAAAGCAAAAAACATACATCCTAAATAAATTTGAATTAAAGGGACAGTCTACACCAGAATTTTTATTGTTTTAAAAGATAGATAATCCCTTTATTACCCATTTACCAGTTTTGCATAACCAACACAGTTATAATAATATACTTTTAACCTCTGTGATTATCTTGTATCTAAGCCTCTGCAAACTGCCCCTTTTTTTAGTTCTTTTGACAGTTTTGCAGTCTAGCCAATCAGTGCCTGCTCGCAGATAACTTCTCGTGCACGAGCACAGTGTTATCTAGATGAAATACGTGAACTAACACCCTCTAGTGGTGAAAAACTGTTAAAATGCAATCTGAAAGAGGTGGGCTTCAAAGTCTAAGAAATTAGCATATGAACCTCCTAGGTTAAGCTTTCAACTAAGAATACTAAGCGAACAAAGCAAAATTGGTGATAAAAGTAAATTGGAAAATTGTTTAAAATGACATGCTCTATCTGAATCATGAAAGTTTATTTTGGCCTAGACTGTCCCTTTAAACACATAACATTAAGACATACATAGAACAGACAAACAAATCACATGGGCCCCTCATTCAGCTCCTAAACAGTGACCTAAGCCGGCAATACAGTCCAGTTTCAAAGTAATACAAAGCACCATTCAAAGCCACAGCAGTTGTAAATCCACATATGAATGTAAATGAGTGAAATTAACACATGAAGTATATCAGTTATGATGAATGATACTGATGGTAAATGAAGGTGATGACTGTATGGAGTGGCACAGGAGTGATAATAACAAAGCAATAAGCAATGGAGATGAAAAGTGAATCACTTAGGCAAGCTTGGAGCATTCAACATATTCAGCATTCTTGTAATCATAAAAATCTAGACGCCTAGTGTGGGGTATCCACATGAGAGAGTGTGTATGGGGGCGAGTAAAAAGGGTATTCAGACAACCATATGAAATGATCAACAGTTCTTACCAAACTCTAAAACCCCCAGATAGCGATCACACAGGTAACCAGTCCCAATACTACTCACTGTAGTACGTAAAATGAAACAGGTAATGCTGATCCAAAAGGTGGTGGGGGGATCCCACGGACAAAACGCTGCACACTGACGCGTCCTTCTGCGCGTTTCACTCCTTACTCGCAGCACGGAGCTTCTTCCGGGTTGTGACGTAATGTGTGAGAATGTCTCTCTTATTGGTAGTAGGAAGAACATGTGACAATTAGGTCATAGATCCTTAAAATGGCACTTCATTTTTTGCTTTCAGCAGCCATCATAAGAAAATAGTTTCATCCTTAAAGCGGCAATGTGTTTTAAAATGCCAAACGGAATACTTAAATAGACCTCTTATACCTAATATATAGCACAATCGTAACTTAACAAAACAGACAAAAACACAAGTACAAAATAAACACAGAAACATTATCTACATATTTAATCATATTTACAAAAAATTACATATTGAAACCTAGGCATTAAACATTGATTTTAGAAAAGCACTAAATCAGTATTTAAAATGTGTACAAAAATTCTATGTATGTATGTGATAGAATACGTATTTAATATCATATTTCTGCTATAACACTATTTGAAAATCTGCAAATTCAAATTGAAAGTAAAGAGTTAGATTGGTGACCTAGGAAGGTCCAAGCCACTGAGAGATGGGAAGATGTACAACTCATATACATATTTTAAATACAGGCACTAATTCTTTGGGAGAAATGAGGCAAACTCTAATTTTTCATTTAATCCTATAGGGGACAGAGTTCTTAGATGGTAAATCCATCTTGTTTCTTTTTGAAGAAGGATGGTATCAACATTACCACATTTTCTGTGCTGTTTTACCTGCTCAATTCCAATGAATTCCAAACCATCCAGCTTGGAATCATGGAATTGGGCAAAATGTCTAGCAATTGGACTGTCTACAATTAATTGTTTGATATCATCACAATGTTCGTAAATGCATGCCCTAAATTCCATATATGTTTTACCTATATAAAAACAAGGGCATGCACAGGATAGCAAATAAATAATGCCTGTACTGGAACAGTTAATAAAAGATTTAATACGGTAACTTCTACCGGTAGTGGTTTCAAAAGTCTTAGTTTGCTTAATAAAGGAACAAGCAACACAATGACCACAGGGAGAGCACCCCACAATGTTTTGTGAATGGTTAGATAACCAATCCTTTTTGGTTATTTTCACAAATTCACTTTTCACAAGTAAGTCTTGAAGGTTACTAGCTCTCTGTGCCGTCATTGACGTGTATTCACCTATACATTCAGAAAGGTCTTCGTCTTGGGAAAGTAAATGCCAATTATTTTGGAGAATCATTCTCAACTTTTGCCAATGTGAATTATATTTAGTTATGAAACATACTTTGTTATCTTCAGTAGGCTGTTCTCTCTGACTATACAAAAGGTTATGTCTTTCTTGTTTTAAGGCTCGAAATTTAGCTCTCTTTACTGCTCTTTTTGAGTACCATCTCTTATGAAATCTATCAGCCATTACCAAAGCCTGCTTATTAAAAGTGTGTACATCAGAACATGCCCTACGTAAGCGAAGAAATTGGCCGTAAGGGATTCCTTTTTTCAAATTTTCAGGATGGTGGCTGGTACCTAGCAGTACACTATTAGAGGCGGTAGGTTTTCTGTAGACCTCTGTATGGATCAAATTATCTTTTTACTTATAAGCAAATCTAGAAAGCTAATGCTTGAAAAGCTACTTGTACATGTAAGAAAAATATTGAAACTATTTTCGTTCAAAATAGCTACAAATTCCTGTAGTTAATTATTAGTGCCCTCCCATAGTATCAATATATCGTCCACGTACCTAATCAATAGAGTCACGTGTGCTTCCACCCAGACGGCCAGTTCTCCAAATACAACCTGGTTCTCCCAGAAACCTAGGTGTAGGCAGGCATAGGTGGGAGCACACGTGGCCCCCATGGCAGTAAATCAAATTTGTTTGAAGTATTTGCCATTGAACATGAATATATTTTTTTTAGTACAAAATCTAACAGCTTAATCACAAATTTGGTATGCATATCGAAATCAGTACCTCTTGTTTTTAAAAAAACTTTCACATGCTTGAATACCTATATTGTGTGGGATGGAGGAGTATAAAGATTCAACATCCAATGAAACAAAAAGAGAATTTTTTTTTTACAGTGATGCCATCCAATTTTCTGATCACATCTATCGAATCTTGGGTAAGTGTTTCTCAATTCAGGTAGGAAGGGTTTCAGCCTTCTATCTTTTCATAGTTTTATTGTAGTAGATTCCACCAGGTAGCATATCCCTATATAAGTCATTATAAGATAGGTTGAGCTTTTTCATTTGATCATTTGTTCTTTTTGTGCTTTTTATATATAATTGTTTAGCTCTGAAATACGAGTAGTCATACTCACAGAGTTTCTTGAGGAAGCAACCTTGTTACGGAATTATTACTTTTTTCAAATATTTGTTTAAAATTTATATAAGATATAACGTTAAATAATTCATTTTGTGGTGAAGAGTCGGGTTGGTATCCTGTTTTGGGATGGCCTTTAAACTATCTGATGAGCAGTGGAAGATTGATATACCTGAAGCATTTACTATACCAGAAGGTACACAGATTGAGGGTGAGGAAGATGTAATTAATGATGTAATCTCAGCATTTAAGAGCTATAAGAAAAAACTCACTAAATAGGTAAAATTTATATAATCTCTAGAGTATTACACATAAGGCTAGATCCTGGTATTAATCTTAGAGGGATTGATGCAAACACTGAATTACTGTCAAAATGGAATGAGTTTCTAACTAAATGTTCCCTAGAATTAATTGCGCTTATGATAGCTGAAGATGAAAATAAATTAGACCTATGTAAAAAAGAGGTTGAGACAGTATATGATTGTTTGATGAAGTATGAGGCAGATTCCTCTTTTGACAAACTTAATAACGAAGTTCAGAAATTGATCGAGAAATTACAAGGTTAATTAAAGTGTTGAAAAAGACGCAAATTGATAAGGGATCAGAAAGACTATCGTAAAGATAAAGTATATATATAGGAATATATTTTACACACGTAATTTCTACGACTCTGGAACTGACAATTCAGATTTTGACTCAGATAATGAGAAATCCACCCAATCCCCTGTAAATAGTGAACAGGTCCCTTTAGGCGTAGGAATAGAGGGGGAGGGAGGAGAACGCAGGATAGGAAGAACTCAGAGAAACAGGAGAGGGGGAGGTGGGGGTGCACAAACAACAGAAGATATCACATGATGACTCGGAACAGGTTACGCTATAATTAAGCAGCACAGACCACTTCACTTCTGGGTGACCCCCCTTCCAAATGTAGTAATATAGTCAATTTATCTGAATTTGATTTAAATTTGGAACATATTAAACTTTTGGAAAAGGGGCTAAGCTTTTGTCCTAGTGCAAGATTAGACACTTTTGAAGTGATTAAAGATCTTCACCTCTTTGCACATAAGTTGGCACTTATGATTATAATAATTTATGAAAATTATGACACCAAGAACCACCATTGATCTAACTGATCAAAAAGATAGAGAAGCCATCAATACCCTTGAACAACTACTGACTGACCAATAAATTGGTGTTAAGACTGAGATAAAACCTAAGACGGGTTTCAAGAAAAAATCTACATATATGCCTAGTTTCTCAACCATACCAAGTATAGCTTCTTTTGTTAAAGATGTCACTGTAGAAGTTGAACAGATCCAACTTACTGGCATTATAAATGATAATCTGACCCGTAAAGAACGCCTTGCATTGAATGAATTAATGCGGCATAATGAGCTAGTGATAAAACCGGCTGATAAAGGAGAGAATGTAGTTCTTCTTGACCGACAATATTATATAGAAGAAGCCAACAGACAATATCAAAAAGTAACTCAGGAAGCATTCCTTAAATCCCATAATGAGTTATTATTTTTGCTTAATGATGCAAGAAGGGAAGGCCTTGTAACAGGGCAAGAACAAGGCTTCATTTATAATGATAAACCTAAAGTGGCAGTTTTTATTGGATACCAAAGTTGCATAAGTTGGCAACCAGACCCCTGGGACACCCAATTATATCTGGGATAGGGGGACCCACAGAGGGTATCAGCCAATATGTAGATTCTTTCTTGAAACCCTCCCTACCTGAATTGAGAACATTTACCCAAGATTCAATAGATGTGATCAGAAAATTGGATGGCATCCCTGTATCAGAAAATACTCTTTTTGTTTCATTGGATGTTGAATCTTTATACTCCTCCATCCCACACGATATAGGTATTCAAGCATGTGAAAGTTTTTTAAAAACAAGAGGTACTGATTTCGATATGCATACCAAATTTGTAATTAAGCTGTTGGATTTTGTACTAAAAAACAATATATTCATGTTCAATGGTAAATACTACAAACAAATTTGAGGTACTGCCATGGGGGCCACGTGTGCTCCCACCTGTGCCTGCCTACACCTAGGTTTCTGGGAGAACCAGGTTGTATTTGGAGAACTGGCTGCCTGGGTGGAAGCACACGTGACCCTATGGATTAGGTACGTGGACGATATATTGATACTATGGGAGGGCACTAATATTTAACTAAAGGAATTTGTAGCTATTTTGAACGAAAATAGTTTCAATTTTTTTCTTACATGTACAAGTAGCTTTTCAAGCATTAGCTTTCTAGATTTGCTTATAAGTAAGAAAGGTAATTTGATCCATACAGAGGTCTACAGAAAACCTACCGCCTCTAATAGTGTACTGCTAGGTACCAGTCACCATCCTGAAAATTTTAAAAAAGGAATCCCTTACGGCCAATTTCTTCGCTTATGTAGGGCATGTTCTGATGTACACACTTTTAATAAGCAGGCTTTGGAAATGGCGTATAGATTTCATAAGAGAGGGTACTCACAAAGAGCAGTAAAGAGAGCTAAAATTCGAGCCTTAAAACAAGAAAGACATAACCTTTTGTATAGTCAGAGAGAACAGCCTACTGAAGATAACAAAGTACGTTTCATAACTAAATATAATTCACATTGGCAAAAGTTGAGAATGATTCTCCAAAATAATTGGCATTTACTTTCCCAAGATGAAGACCTTTCTGAATGTATAAATGAATACCCGTCAATGACAGCACGGAGAGCTAGTAACCTTAAAGACTTACTTGTGAAAAGTGAATTTGTGAAAATAACCCAAAAGGATTGGTTATCTAACCATTCACAAAACATTGTGGGGTGCTCTCCCTGTGGTCATTGTGTGGCTTGTTCCTTTTTTAAGCGAACTAAGACTTTTGAAACCACTACCGGTAGAAGTTACCGTATTAAATCTTTAATTAACTGTTCAGGTACAGGCATTATTTATTTGCTATCCTGTGTGTGCCCTTGTTTTTATATAGGTAAAACATATAGGGAATTTAGGGCACGCATTTACAAACATTGTGATGATATCAAACAATTAAATGTAGACAGTCCAATTGCTAGACATTTTGCCCAATTCCATGATTCCTAGCTGGATGGTTTGGAATTTATTGGAATTGAGCAGGTAAAACAGCACAGAAGAGGTGGTAATGTTGATACCATCCTTCTTCAAAAAGAAACAAGATGGATTTACCATCTAAGAACTCTGTCCCCTATAGGATTAAATGAAAAATTGGAGTTTGCCTCATTTCTCCCAAAGAATTAGTGCCTGTATTTAAAATATGTATATGAGTTGTACATCTTCCCTTCTCTCAGTGGCTTGGACCTTCCTAGGTCACCAATCTAACTCTTTACTTACGATTTGAATTTGAAGATTTTCAAATACTGTTATAGCAGAAATATTATATTAAATACGTATTCTATCACATAGATATACATATAATTTTTGTACACATTTTAAATAGTGATTTAGCGCTTTTCTAAAATCAATGTTTAATGCCTAGGTTTCAATATGTAATTTTTTGTAAATATGATTAAATATGTAGATAACATTTTTCTGTTTATGTTGTCCTTGTGTTTTTGTCTGTATTGTTAAGTTATGATTGTGCTATATATTAGGTATAGTAGGTCTATTTAAGTATTCCGTTTGGCATTTTAAAACACATTGCTGCTTTAAGGATGAAACTATTTTCTTATGATGGCTGCTGAAAGCAAAAAACGAAGTGTCATTTTAAGGATCTATGACCTAATGGTCACATGTTCTTCCTACTACCAATAAGAGAGACATTCTTACACATTACATCACAACCCGGGAGAAGCTCTGTGCTGTGAGTAAGGAGTGAATCGCACAGAAGGACGCGTCAGTGTGCAGCGTTTTGTCCGTGGGATACCCCACACTAGGCATCTAGATTTCTATGATTACAAAAATGCTGAATATGTTGAATGCTCCAAGCTGGCCTAAGTGATTCACTTTTCATCTCCATTGCTGATTGCTTTGCTATTATCACTGCTGTGCCGCTCCATACAGTCATCACCTTCATTTACCATCAGTATAATTCATCATAACTGATATACTTCATGTGTTAATTTCACTCATTTACATTCATATGTGGATTTACAACTAGTGATGTCGCGAACCTAAAATTCAATAGGCAGGCAAACTTTAAAACCTACAAGGACTCTTTCTGGCCACAATAGTGATGGAAAAGTTGTTTCAAGGGTACTAACACCTGGACTGTTGCATGCTGGAGGGGGATCCCTGGCAAAACTCCCATGGAAAATTACATAGTTGATGCAGAGTCTGCTTTTAAGCCATAATGGGTCTAAATCAACTAACATTCCCAAAGTAGCTGTCTCAATACATCCCGGACAGAAGATAGATTGATAGTGATAGATAGGATAGATAGATATACATAGATTGATAGTTAGATAGAATCGATAGAAGAGAAATAGATAGATTTGTTAGATATATAATTACCCTAATAAATTCTAATAATCAAACATGCGTTCTTGGACGCAACTAGCTTGTGTCAATTAGTACTTTTCTTAGCACTTTAATCCCTGTTCCACCCCCCCTCCTATCTGGGGAGTTCTATATGGCCTGCCAGATTACCCTGAAAAATTATAATAATAAGACATGTGGTCTGCTACCTATTTTAACGAGGTTGTGTTTTAAGTACTACCATTCTTAGCACTTTAATCTCTGTAACTCCCCCTATTTGGTGAGGTCTATACGGCCTGGATGATTACCCATACAAAATATAATAATAAGACATCTGCTCTTGGTCTGCGACCCATGGTAACTATGTTGTGTTAATTAGTAATGTCCTTCGCATTTTAATAGCTGTTACTCATACTCACCCTATCGGTGGAGGTCTATATGGCCTGCATGATTACCCTTACAAAATATAACAACCAAACATATGCTCTGGGACCCATGGTAAGTAGGTTGTGTTAAGTAGTACTGTTCTTTGCATTTTCATACTTGTTACAACACCAAATGGTGGCAGGTCTATCTGGCCTTCATGATTAGCTGCACCCAAACCCAAAAAAAAGCCGAGTGGTCTTAGACTAACACCCATGGCTAACTCTGTTGTTTCAATTAGTACTATTCTTAGCACTTTCATCCCTGTTACGGGCGGTCTACATGGCCATCATGATTAGCCGAACAAAATACTACAATCCAACCTTTGCTCAGTCTTCATAGGCCCTTCATTGTCTGTATTTTGATAGTACAGTTCTTATTATTTTTATAGCTGATACAACACCAAATGTTGTCAGCTCTATATGGCCTGCATGATTAGCTGCACCCAATACAAAAATAAATCCAAGCGGTCTTGGATTAACACCCATGGCTAACTCTGTTTCAAGTAGTACTATTCTTAGCACTTTCATCTCATCATCCCTGTTACTTCCAGGACTCTCGGTGGTGGTGGTCTACATGGCCATCATGATTAGCCTAACCAAATACTACAATCCAACCTTGGCTCAGTCTTCCTAAGGCCCTTCATTGGCTGTATTTTGGTAGTACTGTTCTTATTACTACATGGTGGTCTACATGGCCATCATGATTAGCCTAACCAAATACTACAATCCAACCTTGGCCCAGTCTTCCTAAGTCCCTTCATTGGCTGTATTTTGGTAGTACTGTTCTTATTAGTTTAATAGCTGATACGACACCAAATGTTTTCAGCTCTATATGGCCTGCATGAATAGCCGCACCCAAAGCCCCAAAAAAGCCAAGCGGTTTTGCACTAACACCCATGGCTAACTCTGTTGTTTCAAGTTCTACTATTCTTAGCTCTTTCATCTCATCATCCCTGTTACTTCCAGGACTCTCGGTGGTGGTGGTCTACATGGCCATCATGATTAGCCTAACCAAATACTACAATCCAACCTTGGCCCAGTCTTCCTAAGGCCCTTCATTGGCTGTATTTTGGTAGTGCTGTTCTTATTAGTTTAATAGCTGATACGACACCGAATGTTGTCAGCTCTATATGGCCTGCATGAATAGCCGCACCCAAAGCCAAAAAAAGCCAAGCGGTTTTGCACTAACACCCATGGCTAACTCTGTTGTTTCAAGTTCTACTATTCTTAGCTACAAAACAAAATGATTAAACAGCGCTAGCTGCCAGGGATGATTCAAAATTGCTGTGATATAAAGCAATAAACACAAATTCAGTGAAATAGATAATAATAATAAAAATTAATACTTAATAAAAAAAATTATAAATAAATGAAGTGGATTAGCGTATATTATTAGAAAGCCACTAATAATGATTGTCTGATTGTCTTTCTTAATAAAAATATATGAGCATATATATGCAGCACATATAAAAATAGACCAAACAGACTAACAAAAGAATATTCAAATACAAAAGGATAAAAGAGATAAATAACACATAAACTCCTAAAAACAAACAAATCTCCTAAAGAAAAAACATAAAACAAAAAACACAATAAGTGCAAACAAGTGCAACTATATAATAATATTTATACGAGACCTGCTGCTGCAAAATGACCGAAGGTGTCCTGCGTGCCTCCCGAAGTAAAGTAGAATCCCAAATCTCTGAAATATATTAGCGCAAACAGACTCAAGTGTAGGTAGATACAACAAACGCACCACACTCTCTGAATTGTACTTTCAAAATTGTAATTTATTCAGGCGGTTTGTTAACACAACATATGATGTCCAAGGCAGTTAAAACATAAATCTTTGCAAGTGAGAATTCCGGAAATAAAAGTGTCCGTTTTAAGTAAGTGTCCGTAATAGTGACTTCAGATGGAAAAACGCTGTATTAGGAAGCGTCAATGTGAAAGCCGATGTCGTCACTGGAGCAAAGTACGGATCCTCAAACAGTCCAAAAGGCCTCAACGCGTTTCAACCGCCAACGTGCGGTCTTTCTCAAGAGGTAAAGTTCATGTCCCTTCTCACAGCGCAAGCTACTATATAGCCAACAGGCTTATTTCATTGGATGGGAGAAAGTCTCGTTAGATGACTGGCCTGCCTGCTGTGTTTGCTGTGTAAAGCGAACTTAGATCCATATGCATGATAAATAAAAGGCACATATTATAATACTATTAAAAACAGAACTATAATAAAGTGCTAAAAACATAATATATAAACTGTACTAAGACGTATAGATTAATAAACCACTAAGAGTATCAATAATAAACTACAATATACTAATAGATTTTCACAGGCGTATTCTGCCAATTATAAATGAAATGTTGAAGGATAGTGTGAAACAAAAGACAAAAAGAGAACAACATTATTATAAAAAATCTATTAAAAACACAAATTTTTAATTTTATACTATTAAAAAAACATATAATAATGTACTATTAAAAATGTAATTACTAAGTTATTCTAAAAAGTATGAATTAATAGACCACAAGAACTATCACTAGTAAATTGAAATAAACCAATATATTTTCACAGACGTTTTTATGGCCATTATTAATAAGATGTTGAAAAACCATATTAAACAAACGACAGAGAGAGAGCAATGTAAATACAAAAATCTTTTTATAAAAATAAAAGAAAAAGAAAAGAAAAATGAAAGAAAAATGACTCATTATCAATGTTTACTATTATATTAGGGTTATTTGATGAGTGTAAGCATATGATCTCATATCATTTACAATAAACTAAATATGAAAATATATAAATATACACCATATAAGTAAGGTATATATTATGCATAAATCAATACCTAAAATGATACAATAATTAAAACTCCAATGTATATAATATATACACTCATGTTACATGCACAAATGAGTAAAAATAAAACAAAATATAAATATAAATATAATGTAGCTGAGCAGAAGTAAAAATGAGTGATATAGTGGAAAAAATCAAAAATATGCATGGGAACAGCCATTGTATCCTATCTGCCCTATAATAATTATCACATATAAACTCTACCAGTAAAATACATACTAAAAATAATTTAAAAATATTGAAATATTAAGGACATAAAGATATTCAGAGCATTTAAAATATTAAAAATATTAAAAATATTCAAAATATCCAAGATATTCAGAACAAGGACAGGTCATACATAAATAGATTAATTAATTTTATCACATACATATATACGTGCATATATATAAATATACACACATATAGATATACATGTATATATAAGTACACCTGTCCAAAAGATCTCTAGAAAACTATACACTAAGGGACCCTATCCTAGACTTCTAGCTAAAAATTGGGAAACTTACATGAAGGCTGCTAAATCTAAATCAACATTGAGACCACCAGGACACAGACAGTTCAACTTCTGTATCCAGAATGTCTCACGTTTGCGTAATGTAAGTAGTCTGTTAGAAATGGAGGGGGAAATCCAGTCAATGACCTGCACCTTGAGTGTTCTGGGGTCTCCACCATGAATATCTCTAAAGTGAAGGGGAACACTGTGTTTATCCATCTCATTTCTAATATTGTTGAGATGTTCTGACACTCTACGCCTGATCTTCCTTTTCGTGCGACCCACATACATAAGACCACACCCACAAGTTAATAGATATACAACATGAGTAAAATCACAAGTGCAACGGCATTGAATCTTAAAATTACGAGATTTATCACTATTTGTGAAGTTAAGATCTTTGTTTACATGTTTGCACATTCCACAGTTTTGTTTACCACATTTATATGTGCCTTCTTTCAGACTTAACCAGTTACTCTTACTCACTGTTGTTTTATCTCCTTTCACTGCTTTCAATTTACTCGGGGCTAACAGATTTCTCAAGTTTCTACCCTTCCTAAAGGTGATTTGTGGATGTTCCGATATCGATGATGCTAACATACTATCTGATTTTAATATGCCCCAGTGTTTCCTAAACGCCTCCTTAATAATCATATGGCCTTCATTGTAGGTAGTTATAAATATGATAGAATCCTGATCCTGTACATTTTGTTTATGAAGTCTACCTGTCCAACTCATATAATCTGTTCTTAACAGAGAATCCCTAGTACGCCCCATAGCCTTACTTCTAGAGTCCTTGATTTTGACCGGATCATATCCTTTGACTATAAACTTGTTCGCCATAATGTCTGCTTCTTTATTGAAATCGCTAATAGAGCTACAATTTCTTCTCAGTCTGAGAAACTGGCTGCATGGAATGTTATCTTTCCAATGGCATTGATGGGCACTCTTATAGTCAATGAAGCTATTTCTTTCGGTGGGTTTCCTATAGTTGGTAACTGCTATTTTATTATCACTATTTACGAATAATCGCAGATCAAGGAATTCAATTTCAGTACTATTATTAGCTCTTTCATCTCATCATCCCTGTTACTTCCAGGACTCTCGGTGGTGGTGGTCTACATGGCCATCATGATTAGCCTAACCAAATACTACAATCCAACCTTGGCCCAGTCTTCCTAAGGCCCTTCATTGGCTGTATTTTGGTAGTACTGTTCTTATTAGTTTAATAGCTGATACGACACTGAATGTTGTCAGCTCTATATGGCCTGCATGAATAGCCGCACCCAAAGCCAAAAAAAAGCCAAGCGGTTTTGCACTAACACCCATGGCTAACTCTGTTGTTTCAAGTTCTACTATTCTTAGCTCTTTCATCTCATCATCCCTGTTACTTCCAGGACTCTCGGTGGTGGTGGTCTACATGGCCATCATGATTAGCCTAACCAAATACTACAATCCAACCTTGGCTCAGTCTTCCTAAGGCCCTTCATTGGCTGTATTTTGGTAGTACTGTCATCCTTTTGAATAATAGATTACAGGAAAGGCATTGATTTTAGAATCCCAGAGATCATTTATATGACCCGTGAAATAAAAAAAAAATTAATTAGATACCCGTTACACAATTATTTATCCTCAGGCCTTTTTAATACGAGGGTCCCGGAGCCTCAACCGAAACAACAGCATGAAAGAGGAGATATGTCATCCTTTTGAATAAAAGATTACAGTAAAGGCATTGATTTTAGAAACCCACAGATCATTATTTGCAACCGTGAAATTAGAAAAAAACATTGAATACACTTATTTATGCTCAGGCCTTTTTAATACGAGGGTCCCGGAGCCTCAACCGAAACAACAGCATGAAAGAGGAGATATGTCATCCTTTTGAATAAAAGATTACAGTAAAGGCATTGATTTTAGAAACCCACAGATCATTATTTGCAACCGTGAAATTAGAAAAAAACATTAATTACACAGCCGTGACACTTATTTATGATCAGGCCTTTTTAATACGAGGGTCCCGGAGCCTCAAAAAAAAACACCAGCAGGAAAGAGGATGTATGGCATCCTTTTGAACAATAGAGTACAGGTACAGCATTGATTTTACAAACCCAGAGATCATTTTTGTCAAATGTTAAATAGAAAAAAAAAATGAGTGGACACCCAGTACACCTCTTTCTCCTTAGGCATTTTTATAAGAGGGTCCAGGACCCTCAAACAAAATACCAGCAGGAAAGAGAACATATGGCATACTTTTGAACAATAGAGTACTGGTACGGCATTGATTTTAGAAACCCACAGATAATTGTTTTGAAAAGTGAAATAGCCCCAAAAACCATGCTTGGACTCCCACTCCAGGTTGTTCTCCTTCAGCTTTTTTATAAGAGGGTCCAGCACCCTCAACATAAACAACTGCAGGAAACACCACCACATATGCCATCCTTTTGCACAAGCAAGTACAGGTATGACATCCATTTTAGAAACCCAGAGATAATTGAGAGGAACCAGGAACATTTTTCAAAAAATTGGCTGGGGCACCCATTACAGGTCGTTCTCCATCAGCCTTTTTATACCATGGGCCATGACCCGCAACAGCCACAACAGCATGAAACACCACATATGCCACCCTTTTGCACAATAGAGTACAGGTATGGCATAGATGGAACACAGAGATAATTTAGAGAAACCAAGAGACGGATAAAGATGCTTGGTCGGTCCTACTCTTTGAAATTTGTGGCATTTTGCGTTCAATTTAATGGTCCACCAGATATGAGTGGTGTGCTAAGTTGTACAATTCGTAACAGTTTAATCACTAGTGTTGTGTGCCTTATTTTTTTTATTTGAGTTTTGTACCCACAGAGCTGCAGCAGAGGCCAGAAAAATTCTGAATGTACAAATGACTGAAAAATTGGGGTATTGTTGTAGCAACTGCTGTAGCAGCGGCCAGAAAAATCGATGTTTGTAAAACATTTATAAAGTGCCCTAAAAGCTTGTGGCTTGAACACTAGTTGTTGGCGGATACGTCAAGCAAGTCCTCCGGCTTTATAAAAAAAAAAAAAAAGGCCAGCCTGTGTACCAGTTGTAGCCCAAGCCAGCTCATCTCATCATCAGGCCTTTTTTATTCAAATGTATCGCCCAATGTCAGTCCCTTCGGGATCCAGCCCTCATTCATTTTTATAAAAGTGAGATAGTCAAGGCTTTTTTGACCTAGGCGACTTCTCTTCTCAGTGACAAAACCTCCTGCTGCACTGAAAGTCCTTTCGGACAGGACACTTGAAGCGGGGCAGGCCAGAAGTTCCATTGCAAATTGGGATAGCTCAGGCCACAAGTCCAGCCTGCACACCCAGTAGTCAAGGGGTCCATCGCGTGGACACCTAGTACAGGTCGTTCTCCTTCAGCTTTTTTATACGAGGGTCCCTCAACAGGCACAACAGCATGAAAGAACCCATTTGAACAAGGTTGGATGCTGAGCTAATCATGTCGCGTTCCTCCTCCTCACTGATCTCACTGATGGTATCTTCTTCCCCCCAGCCACCTACAACACCACGGGTACCAGAGAGGTGACAACAACGAGCACCTTGGGATGACTGTTGTGCTCGGTCTTCCTCCTCCTCCTCAAAGCCACATTCCTCCTCTGACTCCTCTTCCTCACAATCCTCTTCCTGCGTTGCCGCAGGTCCAGCAAGAGATGCTGATTCAGCTGTATGCGGGGGTGATGGACACCACAACTCTCCCGCTTCCTCTTCACGCTCATCTACTGCCTGATCCAGCACTCTTCGCAGGGCACGCTCCAGGAAGAAAACAAATGGTATGATGTCGCTGATGGTGCCTTCGGTGCGACTGACAAGGTTTGTCACCTCCTCAAAAGGATGCATGAGCCTACAGGCATTGCGCATGAGCGTCCAGTAATTTGGCAAAAATATCCCCAGCTCCCCAGAGGCTGTCCTAGCACCCCGGTCATACAAATACTCATTAACAGCTTTTTCTTGTTGGAACAGGCGGTCAAACATTAGGAGTGTTGAATTCCACCGTGTCGGGCTGTCGCAAATCAAGCGCCTCACTGGCAGGTTGTTTCGACGCTGGATATCAGACAAGTGCGCCATGGCCGTGTAGGAACGCCTGAAATGGCCACACACCTTCCTGGCCTGCTTCAGGACGTCCTGTAAGCCTGGGTACTTATGGACAAATCGTTGTACAATCAGATTACACACATGTGCCATGCACGGCACATGTGTCAACTTGCCCAATTTCAATGCCGCCACCAAATTACTTCCATTGTCAGAAACAACCTTGCCAATCTCCAGTTGGTGCGGAGTCAGCCACTGATCCACCTGTGCGTTCAGGGCGGTCAGGAGTGCTGGTGCGGTGTGACTCTCCGCTTTCAGGCAAGTCAACCCCAAGACGGCGTGACACTGCCGTACCCGGGATATAGCATAGTACCTGGGGAGCTGGGGGGGTGCCATAGATGTGGAGCAAGACGCAGAAGTTGAAGAGGACTCAGCCGAGGAAGAGGTTATGGAAGAGGATGGAGTAGGAGGAGTAGAGGAGGTAGCAGCAGGCCTGCCTGCAAGTCGTGGCGGTGTCACCAACTCTTCTGCAGAGCCACGCATTCCATGCTTGTCAGAAGTCAGCAGGTTTACCCAATGCGCAGTGTAGGTGATATACCTGCCCTGACCATGCTTTGCAGACCAGCTCTCCGTGGTCATATGGACCCTTGCCCCAACGCTGTGTGCCAGACATGCCATAACTTCCTTTCTCACAACAGAGTACAGGTTTGGGATTGCCTTTTGTGAAAAGAAATTTCTGCCAGGTACCTTCCACTGCGGTGTCCCAATAGATACAAATTTTTTGAAAGCATCAGACTCCACCAGCATGTATGGTAAAAGCTGGCGGGCTAAGAGTTCAGACAAGCCAGCTGTCAGACGCCGGGCAAGGGGGTGACTTTGAGAAATTGGCTTCTTACGCTCAAACATGTCCTTGACAGACACCTGACTGTGGGCAGATGACCAGGAACTGCTACGTAAGAGAGACTGAGTGGAGGATGGTTGAGAGGGGGCAAGGAGGACAGCACTGGTTGACGTGGCTGAAGATGCTGGAGCAGGAGGAGGAGGGTGGCTTTCACTTTGTGTGCTGCTTCTACTCATGTGTTCTTCCCATCGGCCTTTGTGATGGGAGACCATGTGCCTTCGCAAAGCAGTTGTACCTAGGTGGCTGTTGGACTTCCCACGACTCAGTTTCTTTTGGCACAGGTTGCAAATGGCATCGCTGTTGTCAGAGGCAGACACACAAAAAAAATGCCACACTGCTGAGCTCTGTGATGACGGCATTCTGGTGGTGGCAACAGCATGTGTTGATGGGCGTCGACGGGCTGTCTGGCTGACCCCTGGTGATGATGCATGCTGCCTGACTGTGCCACTAGCTCCTTGAGACGACCTCCCAGTGCTTCCAAATCGTCTCCTCCTCCTCCTCTCTGTCTCCCCATCTGAACTTTCCCCCTCTTCTTCTTCTCTTCTAGCAGGCACCCACGTGACATCCACCGACACATCATCATCAACCGCTTCACTTGTATCTGAAACATCAAAAAAGGAAGCAGCAGCGGGTACAACATCATCATCATCATCACACCGTACCTCCATGTCGGTAATGCTGCCTGACTGAGACTGATCACTATTATTTACATCCCCTGTCAATGATGGTTGCGCATCACTCATTTCTTCAAAATGATGTGTCAATAACTCCTGTGACAGATCAAGTAAAGCGGCTGTGGTGCTAGTGTTGGTGGTGGCGACAGGCAGCGGAGTGGCACTGGTCACTTGAGACCTGCCCAAAGCACAGCTGGATGTAGATGGTGCGTCAAGGTTAGGAGGACTAGCAGCGGAAGCTGAAGAAGATTGGGTTTCCTGTGTTAGCCATTCAACTAGGTCCTCCTCAGAAGTTTTTGCATCCCCCCTGGCACCGGGCGTCTGAACAATATGCATATTTGTAGGGTCTAAAGGAATCACAGCACCACGACCACGGAACCTGCGGGGTGGCTTGCCTCTGCCTGTCATTTTTTTTTTAAATGGACACTAACAATACTATTACACCAATTGAGTGGTGGCACTGTGAAAGTGGGTAGAGTATACGCTGTGAGACTGACAACAACAAAAAAGACAGATGTTTTAAAAATCACAAATTGTTAATTTTTTGAAATATTACTAGTACTGTGGCAACAAATATGATTGTTTGGCACTATTTGGCAAATGGGCCTGTCTGGCACACACGCTGGGAGAAAGGAAACTGCAATTCAATGGCACTAGGATACTGAAGAATCACAGTCAAAACAGTTATGATTAACAAAAATTCCAATCCTGTTACAATAAATATGAGTGGTGGCACTAATTGGCTAGTTGGGACTGGCACACAGGCAGGCAGGCAGGAGGAAAATGCAATTCAAGGGCACTAGTAGACTGCAGATTGACAGTCAAAACAGTGTTGATTGACACATTTTGCAATACTGTTAAAAGAAATATGATTGCTAGCACTAATTGGATAGTTGGGCCTGGTACACAGGCTGGCAGGCAGTAGAAAAGTGCAATTCAATGGCACAAGCAAACAGAGGATTAAGATCAACAATCAAGATTTTTTTAATTTTAATTAGTAACTATACTGTGACAACAATTAGGATTGGTGTAAATAGTTGGCAAGACGGCCTTGCACAAAAGGATGGCAGGCAGGAGGGAGATGCAATTCAAGGAAACTAGGAGACTGATTACTGACAGTCTAAACAGTGATGATTGACAATTTTTGAAATACTGTTAACAGAAATATGATTGCTGACAACAATTGGCTAGGTGGGGGCCTGGCTCACAGCAGGCTGCAAGGCAGGAGGAAAGTGCTATTCAATGGCACCAGCAAACTGAGGATTCAAATCACAGCAACTATTACCAAAAATTTTAATTTTTAATTATTAGAATACTGTCACAACAAATATGATTGGTGTAAATATTTTTTAAGTAGGCCTGGCACACAGGCTTGGAAGGCTGTAGAAAAGTGCAATTCAAAGTCACAAGCAAACTGAGGGTTAAGATCATCAACAATAAAGATTTTTTTAATTGTAATTAGTAACTATACTGTGACAAAATATTTGGATTGGTGTAAATAGTTGGCAAGACGGCCTGGCACAAAAGGATGGCAGGCAGGAGGGAGATGCAATTCAAGGAAACTAGGAGACTGATTACTGACAGTCTAAACAGTGATGATTGACAATTTTTGAAATACTGTTAACAGAAATATGATTGCTGACAACAATTGGCTAGGTGGGGGCCTGGCTCACAGCAGGCTGCAAGGCAGGAGGAAAGTGCTATTCAATGGCACCAGCAAACTGAGGATTCAAATCACAGCAACTATTACCAAAAATTTTAATTTTTAATTATTAGAATACTGTCACAACAAATATGATTGGTGTAAATATTTTTTAAGTAGGCCTGGCACACAGGCTTGGAAGGCTGTAGAAAAGTGCAATTCAAAGGCACGAGCAAACTGAGGGTTAAGATCATCAACAATAAAGATTTTTTTAATTGTAATTAGTAACTATACTGTGACAAAAAATTTGGATTGGTGTAAATAGTTGGCAAGATGGCCTGGCACAAAAGGATGGCAGGCAGGAGATGCAATTCAAGGAAACTAGGAGACTGATTACTGACAGTCTAAACAGTGATGATTGACAATTTTTGAAATACTGTTAACAGAAATATGATTGCTGACAACAATTGGCTAGGTGGGGGCCTGGCTCACAGCAGGCTGCAAGGCAGGAGGAAAGTGCTATTCAATGGCACCAGCAAACTGAGGATTCAAATCACAGCAACTATTACCAAAAATTTTAATTTTTAATTATTAGAATACTGTCACAACAAATATGATTGGTGTAAATATTTTTTAAGTAGGCCTGGCACACAGGCTTGGAAGGCTGTAGAAAAGTGCAATTCAAAGGCACGAGCAAACTGAGGGTTAAGATCATCAACAATAAATATTTTTTTAATTGTAATTAGTAACTATACTGTGACAAAAAATTTGGATTGGTGTAAATAGTTGGCAAGACGGCCTGGCACAAAAGGATGGCAGGCAGGAGATGCAATTCAAGGAAACTAGGAGACTGATTGCTGACAGTCTAAACAGTGATGATTGACAATTTTTGAAATACTGTTAACAGAAATATGATTGCTGACAACAATTGGCTAGGTGGGGGCCTGGCTCACAGCAGGCTGCAAGGCAGGAGGAAAGTGCTATTCAATGGCACCAGCAAACTGAGGATTCAAATCACAGCAACTATTACCAAAAATTTTAATTTTTAATTATTAGAATACTGTCACAACAAATATGATTGGTGTAAATATTTTTTAAGTAGGCCTGGCACACAGGCTTGGAAGGCTGTAGAAAAGTGCAATTCAAAGGCACGAGCAAACTGAGGGTTAAGATCATCAACAATAAAGATTTTTTTAATTGTAATTAGTAACTATACTGTGACAAAATATTTGGATTGGTGTAAATAGTTGGCAAGACGGCCTGGCACAAAAGGATGGCAGGCAGGAGATGCAATTCAAGGAAACTAGGAGACTGATTACTGACAGTCTAAACAGTGATGATTGACAATTTTTGCAATACTGTTAACAGAAATATGATTGCTGACAACAATTGGCTAGGTGGGGGCCTGGCTCACAGCAGGCTGCAAGGCAGGAGGAAAGTGCTATTCAATGGCACCAGCAAACTGAGGATTCAAATCACAGCAACTATTACCAAAAATTTTAATTTTTAATTATTAGAATACTGTCACAACAAATATGATTGGTGTAAATATTTTTTAAGTAGGCCTGCAACACAGGCTTGGAAGGCTGTAGAAAAGTGCAATTCAAAGGCACGAGCAAACTGAGGGTTAAGATCAACAACAATAAAGATTTTTTTAATTTTAATTAGTAACTATACTGTGACAAAAAATTTGGATTGATGTAAATAGTTGGCAAGACGGCCTGGCACAAAAGGATGGCAGGCAGGAGATGCAATTCAAGGAAACTAGGAGACTGATTACTGATTGGTGTAAATATTTTTTAAGTAGGCCTGCCACACAGGCTTGGAAAGCTGTAGAAAAGTGCAATTCAAAGGCACGAGCAAACTGAGGGTTAAGATCAACAACAATAAAGATTTTTTTTAATTTTAATTAGTAACTATACTGTGACAAAAAATTTGGATTGGTGTAAATAGTTGGCAAGACGGCCTGGCACAAAAGGATGGCAGGCAGGAGATGCAATTCAAGGAAACTAGGAGACTGATTACTGACGGTCTAAACAGTGATGATTGACAATTTTTGAAATACTGTTAACAGAAATATGATTGCTAACAACATTTGGCTAGGTGGGGGCCTGGCTCACAGCAGGCTGCAAGGCAGGAGGAAAGTGCTATTCAATGGCACCAGCAAACTGAGGATTCAAATCACAGCAACTATTACCAAAAATTTTAATTTTTAATTATTAGAATACTGTCACAACAAATATGATTGGTGTAAATATTTTTTAAGTAGGCCTGGCACACAGGCTTGGAAGGCTGTAGAAAAGTGCAATTCAAAGGCACGAGCAAACTGAGGGTTAAGATCATCAACAATAAAGATTTTTTTAATTTTAATTAGTAACTATACTGTGACAAAAAATTTGGATTGGTGTAAATAGTTGGCAAGACGGCCTGGCACAAAAGGATGGCAGGCAGGAGGGAGATGCAATTCAAGGAAACTAGGAGACTGATTACTGACAGTCTAAACAGTGATGATTGACAATTTTTGAAATACTGTTAACAGAAATATGATTGCTGACAACAATTGGCTAGGTGGGGGCCTGGCTCACAGCAGGCTGCAAGGCAGGAGGAAAGTGCTATTCAATGGCACCAGCAAACTGAGGATTCAAATCACAGAAACTATTACCAAAAATTTTAATTTTTAATTATTAGAATACTGTCACAACAAATATGATTGGTGTAAATATTTTTTAAGTAGGCCTGGCACACAGGCTTGGAAGGCTGTAGAAAAGTGCAATTCAAAGGCACGAGCAAACTGAGGATTAAGATCAACACTAAAAAAAAATTCTATTTAAATTAATAACTATACTGTCTGACTGTGACAACAATTATGATTGGTGTAAATAGTTGGCTAGATGGCCTGGCACAAAAGGCTGGCAGTGGCAGGCAGGAGGTAAATGAAATTCAATGGCACTAGGAGACTGAATATTTGCAGTCCAAAAAATTATGTTGTTTTTTTTTTATTACTGTTACAAGAATTGTGATTGGTGCCACTAATTGGCTACTTGGGCCTGGCAGACAGGCTGGCAGATATGAGTCGTGGATGGTAGGTAGGGCAGCAATTTAACACAGTATGCTGTGTAAGTGACAAAAACACAGGACTGATAGAAAATTAAGTTACATTACACTAGCAAAATATTTTAAAATTTTAGATTTTAATATTAAAATTATGTTAAGAAGTGCAATGCACATATGACTCTATGAGTGGTCGCACTGGCTGGCTGCTACGTAGGGCAGCAATTATAACAACAGTATGCTGTGTAAGTCAGATAGACAGTTAGACACAGGCCTGATAGAAAATACAATTAGATTACACTAGCATAATGATTTAAAGACTTTTTTTTGGAAATTTTAAGAAAAAGGTTAAGCACATACATACGAGTCGTGGCTGATAGCCTTGGAAGGGCAGCTATTAAAAACAGTAGGCTCTGTATGTCGGATACACACACGCCTGATAGAAAATACTATTAGATTACACTAGAAAAATGATTGAAATTATTTTTTTTGGGGGGGAATTAAAAAAAGGTTAAACACATATGAGTCGTGGCTCATCGACTAGGGAGGGCAGCAAGTAAACACAGTAGGCTCTCTATGTCAGCAAAACACACAGGCCGGATAGAAAATTATATTACATTACACTAGCAAACAAATTTAAACTTTTTTTTTTTATATATATATTAAAATTAAGGTGAAAGAAAAATAGATATGAGTGCTGGGTGGGTGGCTGCCTGGCACAGACCAATTAACCAAAAGAATGAAAAAAAGAGGTATATTAATGCTGAGTGAGCCTGACAGACACAGGCATGATAGTAAATGTAATTAGATTACACTAGAAAAATATTTTTTTGTGTTTTTTTTTTTAATTAAAAATAATGTTATTTATAAATGGATATTAACACTGGTGGCTGCTGGCTGGCACAGAGCAATGAACCAGAGTATATGCTGTGTGACACTGGCCTGATAGAAAATGAAAAAAAATTACACTAGAAAAATAATTATATTTTTGGGTTAGTTAAATTTAAACTAATGTTGTTAAGGAGATATAAGTGGTGGCAGTAGTCACAGCATATGCTGTGAGCCTTAAACACACAGCTGAAAGCCAGGCAAATGCTAATAAAAAAATAAAAAAATGGCACGAAATATAGCCCTAAAAAGGGCTTTTTGGGGTGCTGTGCTTGCAGCAGAGATGAGTGGAGTCCTTCTGGACTGTAAATACACTAGCCTAGCTATGTTTTTCCTATTAATGTCAGGAACAAAGACACAACACGTCCTCTCATTAAAAAAGCAAGGTCGTTATGAGTCTAAAATGGCGGATTCCGAGTAGCTGGGAGTGTCTGTGAGGGAGT
>NC_069501.1:524757855-524872855 GCF_027579735.1 Bombina bombina | reverse complement strand
GCTTTCAATATTAAAAGGATATGAGCATGTGGTAATCCTCTTTTTTGAAACTCTATTACATGCACTTTTGCGCAAGGACTTCCAAGAACATGTTTGTACAAGATATCATTCAAAAGAGAATTTAATTTGAGATTGAAAACTCTTGCTACCAAATCTGGTCTGAACTCCACTGCTTGACCTTCTAATAGGTTATCAAGTATCTCAGGCCATTTAGGGTTGCAGGTCATGGTGATGAAGTAATCCGGTTTTCCATATTTTCTAACAATGGCCATAGCATCATGGTAGTTTTGGGCCATATTTCGTGGACTTCCCTGAAAAGATGATGGCAAAATAACTGCTTTTCCAGGCATCAGGCCCTGTGCAGCAGCCTCACTTTGAATGTAATCCATTAATCCTGTATATTTTTCAATGCGAAGATTAGATTGATTTTGACGGATATAGTTGAGTCTGTTGGCCTCAGTCTTGACATAAGCATCAACAAAGTACTGCTGCGTCAACTTGCCAGCACTAAGGAAAGGATTTAATTGATCCCTAATTGAAATTCTGTAAGAGTAGTATTTCATTTGGCTAACTCTTATCCTTGGATTGGTGGTTACTCTTCTTTGTACATCACTAATTGATGTTGGCCTGTAGTTAAGAGCAATATTGGAACCCCAACTTTGGTCCCCATATGGAAACAACAAAGGATACAGCAATGGTTCAAGATTAGGATCTAAAACACTTATTCTTTCAGTTTTTTTTGTTTGATCTGTAGATCGGCAATGAATAAGAAGGTCACGTTCAAGAGGAGGTTCACCATCAGAATTTTGGAAAATAACAGCAACCTCATTAACTCTTTGTACGTTATATCTTCGGTAATCTGATGTTCTGTCCTGCAGAATTACCATTGAAACTTTAGAATTTTGAACTCCATTTAAAGATGCTTCATGGATGCATTCTTGCTCTACCTCATAGAGCATTTTACATGCTTTTGCAAAAGGGTTATACTGAGACATATATGAACTTAACTCCCTCAAAAGTTCAATGTGACATCCTGAATTTTCTTTTAGTGCTGCTCGTTGGTCCGCAGCTTCCTCAGGACTCAAAATGTAGAGTTGTGCAAATTTGCGTTGATCATCATTTTCTGGATGCAAAGCACCAGATCGGTGATAAATTTGGCCATTTATTCTAAAACAGTATGGGCCATATCCTGGAGGTGGTGCAATGTTTGCTCCCATTGATGCAAACGCCAATGCACTATTTACAGAACGGATATTTTGCATAAAATTCTTTGAATGTGTGTGTTGTCCAGTCATTAGTTGTTGGATCAGTGGTGAAATTTGTATATGAGGTAATGTTATTTTTCCTTTATTGCAGCATTTATTAAAAAGCTTATCGCTTGGTTGTTCCTCTGGAAAATGCTTCGCCATGCAAAATTTGCAATAAACATTAAGTTGACCACATGTGTGCATTGGGACATTGTCTTCATTAAATAGTGAATCGTTATAACTTTTGTTATATTGATTAGTGATAGTGATGTTAGTACTATTTTTTTTTTTTTCTACGTGCAGCAGAACGTGATCTTTGCATGTCCAGTTGGAGACCTTTTTCCTGAGCAGTCATATTGGCCCTACAAATCCTTTTTTTTGAAGAATCCTTTTTGCGTACAGTTACCCTTTGTTGTTCAGTCATATGTGTCCGACGTATACGTTGAGTTTCTTTTCTTCTGCGTTTAACGTTTTCTGCATCTTCCTGTGTTAAAATTCTTTTAGGAGGCATTCTTCTATTTTTATGTTTATGCAGCACTCTTTACTTTTTTTTAAACACTTTTTTTTTTTTTTTATGCACTTTTTTGTAGTCACTTTTTTTTATGCAGTATATATGTTTTTTAAGGTTTATTATTATTAGGCACTCTTTATTGCCTTTTTTATGCTGTATATATGTTTTTTTTAAATAGGTTTGTTATAATGCTGCTTATGTAGTATTAGGCACTCTTTATTGCCTTTTTTATGTTGTATATATGTTTTTTTTTTATAATTTTTTTTTATAATGCTGCTTATGTAGTATTAGGCACTCTTTATTGCCTTTTTTATGCTGTTTATGCAGTCTCTTTATTTGTTTTAGGCAGTCTTTTAGGCACTCTCTTTGTTATATCGGCAGTCTTTATTTTGTATTAGGCAATGTTAGGCACACTTTTTTATTTTTAGACAATCTTTATTTTGTTTAACAAAGTCTTAGGCACTCTTTACTTTGTTTTATACACTTTTTATTTTGTTTTTGGCAGTGTTATTTTTTTTTAATGCAGTCTTAGGCACTCTTTATTTTGTTGTAGACATTAGGCGTGTTTATGCTGCTTATGTAGTATTAGGCACTCTTTATTGCCTTTTTTATGCTGTTTATGCAGTCTCTTTATTTGTTTTAGGCAGTCTCTTTATTTCCTTTTTTTTAGGCACTCTCTTTGTTATATTGGCAGTCTTTATTTTTTTAGATAGTCTTTATTTTGTATTAGGCAATGTTAGGCACACTTTGTTTTTTTTAGACAATCTTTATGTTGTTTAACAAAGTCTTAGGTATTCTTTACTTAGTTTTATACACTTTTTGCTTTGTTTTTGGCAGTCTTAATTTTTTTTCATGCAGTCTTAGTCACTCTTTATTTTGTTGTAGACATTAGGCGTGTTTGTCACTCTTTACTTTGTTTTAAACACTCTTTTTTTTTATGCACTTTTTTTATACACTTTTTTTTATGCAGTATATATGTTTTTTACGGTTTATTAGTATAAGGCACTCTTTATGGCCTTTTTTATACAGTATATATTTTTTCTTAAAAATGTTTGTTATAATGCTGCTTATGTAGTATTAGGCACTCTTGATTGCCTTTTTATGCAGTATATATGTTTTTTACGGTTTATTAGTATAAGGCACTCTTTATGGCCTTTTTTATACAGTATATATTTTTTCTTAAAAATGTTTGTTATAATGCTGCTTATGTAATATTAGGCACTCTTGATTGCCTTTTTATGCAGTATATATGTTTTTTACGGTTTCTTAGTAACTTTGTTTTTTGCAGTCTTAATTTTTGTTCATGCAGTCTTAGGCACTCTTTATTTTGTTGTAGACATTAGGCGTGTTTGTCACTCTTTACTTTGTTTTAAACACTCTTTTTTTTGTATTATGTCGTTTTTTTAAGACACTTTTTTTATGCAGTATATATGTTTTTATTAGTATTAGGCACTCTTTATTGCCTTTTTATGCAATATATATGTTTTCTTAAAAAGGTTGATTAAAATGCAGCTTATGTAGTATTAGGCACTCTTTATTGCCTTTTTTATGCAGTATATATGTGTTTTTTTCAAAGGGTTTATTATAATGCTGCTTATGTAGTATTAGGCTCTTTTTTTGCCTTTTTTATTCTGTATATATGTTTTTTTAAAAATGTTTCTTATAATGCTGCTTATGTAGTATTAGGCACTCTTTATTGCCTTTTTTATGCAGTATATATGTGTTTTTTTGTTCAAAGGGTTTATTATAATGCTGCTTATGTAGTATTAGGCGCTCTTTATTTCCTTTTTTTTTATTTGTATAGAGACTTTTTATATGTGCAGTGCAGCACAGTGTTGGGCTCTTTTATGTGCCTATTTTTTCTTTTAAAGTAATATAGTTATGTTATATGTGCTGTGCAGCACAGTATTGAGCTCTTTTATGAGCTTATGACTAAAATATATCTGTTCTATGTGCTGTTAGCACAGTGTTGTGCTCTTTTATGAGCCTATTAATCCTTTTTTATTTTTAAAACCTAAAATTTATTTTTTGACCCTATTAAGGTTTTTTTTTTTTGTTTTTTTTTAAACTACTATGTGCTGTTAGCACAGTGTTGTGCTCTTTAATATATCCGCACAGTGTTGGGCTCTTTGTGCTGGGTACTATGTGCTATGTAGCACATACATAACTTCTGAGGCCATTAATATTTTTTTTTTAATTTTTTTATTTTTTTTTTATTTATTTTTTTTAAACTACTATGTGCTGTTAGCACAGTGTTGTGCTCTTTAATATATCCACACAGTGTTGGGCTCTTTGTGCTGGGTACTATGTGCTATGTAGCACATACATAACTCCTGAGGCTATTAATATTTTTATTTTATTTTATTTTTTTTAATAAATATTGTGCTTTTAGCACAGTGTTGGGCTCTTGTATGAGCCTATTATTCTTTTTTTTTGTATGTGCTGTTAGCACAGTGTTGAGCTCTTGTATGAGCCTATTATTCCTTTTTTTTGTATGTGCTGTTAGCACAGTGTTGGGCTCTTGTATGAGCCTATTATTCCCTTTTTTTTAAACTAAAGAGCAAATTTTTAAAGTAAAGAGGTTTTTTTTTTTTTGTTAAATGTAGATATTTTTTTTTTGCTAATTGCGGATCTTTCAAATAATGACCTTTCTCAGTGCAAGTGCAATAGAAATGCGCAGCATAAGTCCTGAGGTAAATTTTTTCCTGAGGGCCTTTTTTTTTTTAAACTAAAATTTTTAAACTAAAGAGCAAATGTGAGGTATTTTTTTTTACTCTGTACTATGTAGCACATACATAAGTCCTAAAATTTTTAAACTAAAGAGCAAATGTTTAAAGTAAAGAGGTTTTTTTTTTTTTGTTAAATGTAGACCTTTCTCAGTGCCAGTGCAATAGAAATGCGCAGCATAAGTCCTGAGGTAAATTTTTTCCTGAGGGCCTTTTTTTTTCAACAATTTTTTTTTTAAAATAAAATATTTAAAATAAAGAGCAAATGTGAGGTATTTTTTTTTAATATGTACTATGTAGCACATACATAAGTCCTAAAATTTTTAAACTAAAGAGCAAATGTTTAAAGTAAAGATTTTTTTTTTTTTTGTTAAATGTATTTTTTTTTTTTTTGCTAATTGCGGAGCTTTCAAATAATCTCAGTGCCAGTGCAAAAGAAATGCGCAGCATAAGTCCTGAGGTAATTTTTTTCCTGAGGGCATTTTTTTTTAAACAATTTTGTTTTTAAACTAAAATTTCAAGACCCAATTCTTTTAAAGTAAAGTAAAGAGGTTCAAGACCCAATTCTTTTAAACTAAAGTAAAGAGGTTTTTGTTTTTTGCTTAAATGTCGTTTTTTTTGGGGAGCTTTGAAATCATGACCTTTCTCAGTGCCAGTGCAATAGAAATGCGCAATGTATTATGGCTCGCGACGCTTTTAACGGCTAGTTGCGTGCGCGTGGGTTCGCGTGCGCGTGCGCATTGTGTAATAGGCTAGTAGGCTAAGTGGGTTGTCAACGGCTAGGGCTATTTGCGTGCGCGTGGGTTCGCGTGCGCGTGCGCATTGCTAGTAGGCTAAGTGGGTTGTCAACGGCTAAGGTTTGCGTGCGCGTGCGGGGGGCTCAAAAGTTTTGTGAGTGTGCGTGCGCAGCAAGGGGGGTCAAAGTGCTAACAAAGTTTTGTGAGTGTGCGTGCGCAGCAAGGGGGGTCTAAGTGCGGGGGGCTCAAATCAGTTTTGAGAGTGTGCGTGCGCAGCAAGGGGCTAAGTGGGTTGTCAACGGCTAAGGTTCGCGTGCGCGTGCGGGGGACTGTGAGTATGCGTGCGCAGCAAGGGGGGTCAAAGTGGTAACAGCTGGCCAAGGGTGCGCGTGCGATCAGCGGCAAGAGTTTGTCTGAACTGCGCATGACGGCTTCAGACAAACTCTTGTCTTTTATAATATAGGATAGCAAATTGTATATGATTAAAGTGACATAAAAGTGATAATGTTCTCTGTCAGAGCATTTTATTATTGCACTATTGTTTGCATATACCTATGTGTTAAATCCCTGCAAATGCAAATCAGCTCTAAAGCAACAATTCATACTGTGCTAGCTGAACACATCTGTGAGCCAAAGACAAGAAGCATATGTGAGTAGACATGGACGATTAGCTAGCTCCCAGTAGTTCATTGCTGCTCCTGAGCCTACCTAGATATGTTTTTCAACAAGGGATACCAAGAGCACAAAGCAAATTTTATAATATAAGTAAATTGAGTAAGTCTCTTAAAATTGCATCTGGACCAGAGGCATAACTATAGGGGTTCTTAGAGGTCTCAATTGAGGCAGGACTTGCCCCTAAAGGGGCCCCTTAAGGACTCTGCAATCAGTAGCGGCATCACCTCACTTGTATCATGTCTAGCCCCTCTGTGTCCTCCATGTAAAATTAAGCTCAAGGTTTAAGGAAAGTGTATGGATTTACCTTTACAATATGGTGACAGGGTTTCCAAGATGTCTACCATGGTAATGCTGTACAGAAAAACGTGTCACCATATTTGTATAAGAAGGCCAGGGAAGAAGAATGACTCACATTCATAGAGAAGCTCATATTTCTCTTATGTGGCTGCCTGCTCAGCTTAGGCTAATTGCAAACAGTAAGAAAAGGTGCTATTGAAATGGGGGTCCCCAGTCACAGTCTTTGCCTTGGGGCCTAGCAGGATCTAGTTACACCACTGATTTAAACCATAGAAGTTTAATTTTGGTTTCCATTTCCCTTTAATATTTGTGTCCATATAGTTAACAACTGTTTTGATAAGAATTTGTCCAATTTGGAGAATATTCATACCTGCATGGGGCACTGAGCTTCCTGAATTGAGGTTACCTGAAAACAGACATAAGATTTCATTACCATTTATTGCCTTTAATAAGAAATATATTTTAAGAGTACTATCATATAGACATTATATAACAACAAATGTAAAACCACAGACTTACCTTCCAAACCCAAAGAAATTCCCACTGAGCCTATGCTTGGATCAGCCGCTTTGCCTGCTTTGCACTATGAGAAAAAATGGACAATTAACATGATCTGTCTCTAGAACAGTGGATCAAACATTCTCCTTTATGGCTGTATAATCGTTTTGGTATAATCAGCAAAGTTGCCTATATTTAGGTTGAAATATAGAGATAGTGGTTGTGCCTGTTCAATCCTAATATACAAACATGAGTCAATAAAGTTTTCACGTCTAGCAAAAATTAAGTGGAATGCTGCCCCATTATTTCTCCTGTTTAAATGTGTTTGGGCTCACTGAGGATTGTGCACTCTGACTGACTCCCACAGATGCTTAAGCCCTAGAGAGCTGGTCTCCATTATACGTTATATTCAAACATGAAGTTATGAAATAAATATATTCAGATACAAGGAAACAGCTGCAGTTTATGTTTGATTCATTGATTACAAAGTCTTGAAACCTATAGATAAATAATGGAGCATATTCTAATTCATTAGAAAAAAATATTAGTAATGTTGGCAAGAATTGCATTTTCGTAAATAAATAATTTGATAAGCATTTGTTAATGAATATAATAAACACCAAGGATATAAAAAAACATTGCTCACTGGGCTAAATTTAAAGGGACATGAAACCCAATTTTTTTTATCTTTTTATGATTAAAGGGACACTGAACCCACATTTTTTCTTTTGTGATTCAGATAGAGCATGACATTTTAAGCAACTTTCTAATTTACTCCTATTATCAAATTTTCATTATTGTCTTGGTATCTTTATTTGAAATGCAAGAATGTAAGTTTAGATGCCAGCCAATTTTTGGTGAACAACCTGGGTTGTCCTTACTGATTGGTGGATAAATTCATCCACCAATAAAAAAGTGCTGTCCAATAAAAAAGTTTAGATGCCTTCTTTTTCAAATAAAGATAGCAAGAGAATGAAGAAAACTTGAGAATAGGAGTGCATTAGAAAGTTTCTTAAAATTGCATGCTCTATCTGAATCAAAAAAAAAAAGGAAAAAAAAATTGGGTTCAGTATCCCTTTAAAATAGTGCCTGAAATTTTAAAGGGACAGTCTAGTCAAAATTAAATGTTCATGATTCAGATAGGGCATGCAATTTTAAACAACTTTGCAATTTACTTGTATCATCAAATTTGCTTTGTTCTTTTGGTATTCTTTGTTAAAGTCTAAACCTAGGTAGGCTCATATGCTAATTCCTAAGCCCTCGAAGGCTGCCGCTTATCTCAGTGCATATTGATAGACAGCATTAGTGCATGTGTGCCATATAGATAATATTGTGCTTACTCCCGTGGAGTTACCTAGCAGTCAGAACTGATTGCCTAAAATGCAAGTCTGTCAAAAGAACTAGAATAAGAGGCCAGTCTACAGAGGTTTAGATACAAGGTAATCACAGAGGTAAAAATTGTATTAATATAACAGTGTTGGTTATGCAAAACTGAAGAATGATTAATAAAGGGGTTATTTATCTTTTCAAACAATAATAATTCTGGATTAGACTGTCCCTTTAAGCAACTTTCCAATTTGCATCTGTTATCTAATTTGTCTTGGTATCCTGTGTTTAAAGGGAATGAAGCAAATTAGAGAATACAAGTACATCAGAAAGTTCTTTACAATTGTATTCTCTAACTGAATCATGAATTAAAATGTTTGGGTTTCATGTTCCTTTAAAAACTTGAGTGTATCTGCATGTGTTTATGACATGCACCAAGAAGTTTAATATTCAGTGAAACTATTTTAATATTATGTCTACTGTAATTTTATGACTATCCTCATAAACATGATGACTGCTTACTGCTGAGGTTTCTTAAGTGCAATTAGAATTACATTTATATTAGATTAGGTTATTTGTTTAGTTTAAATTCCAGATTAAGCCAAGTTTTATGTAATAAAAATGACTCAGGTACATATATCACTTACCCCAGTACAGCCCTCAGATTTGTAACACAGTCGTGCATCACAGAAGATGTTTAAAGTGTCAAAGTTCTGAAATTTGAATGCACCAAATCTTATTTTGGCTTCCAGTGTATCTCCATTGCTATCTATTCCCACATCAAACTCGGCATCAGGTGCTGCACAACTAAGAATAAAATCGCACTTGAATTAATAGGTACTGTTTTTCCGCATTTTTAGTTTTTATATTTATTTGATTCATTTACTGTTGTATAGGCGCAAACAAAGTAAATGTGTATTCTGTTTATTTTTAATTTAATTTATTAAATAGCATAAAAGACATAAAATGTAATATAAAGGCAAACAGTGAGCTTCTCTCATACTAAGCACTATAGCAATTAAAGCCACACTCGAAGGTCTAAAACATGCTGTATTGTATCTGCAAATTTTAAAAGCATTTCCTTGTCTCTCCAGGAACACCACAAGCTATTCCATTGGTTAGACAGAGTTCCTCTAAGCAATGCTTAGAGATATACTTGCCATTTTTCAAACACAGTTAAATATAGACATGTGCGATTCGGTTCGATTCGGAAATTTGGAAAATTCAGCAAATTCGGAGATTCGTATCGAACCGAATCTCCGAATTAAAATAGTGCCGAATCTACCGAATAAATCCGAATAACTTTGGATTTATTCGGATTTATTCGGTAGATTCGGATGGCCATGGATTACACTAGTATTGTACAGTATATTAGGTTATATCACTCTGCTATGGGTTACACCTAATGTACAGTACATAATACTAGTCTAATCCCACCTAACACTTACCGAAATTCCGAATTTCCGAACCGAATCGAACCGAATCCAGCCGAATTTATTCGAAACCAAATGAATCCGAAACAAATCCGAACCGAATTTATTTGAATCCGAATGAATCCGAAACAAATCCGAACCAAATTGATTCAAATTTTACCGAATTCGAACCGCTCCGAACCGAAATTCGAAAAATCGATCCGAACCGAACCAAATTTTTTCGCCATGCACATGTCTAGTTAAATACAATAATTAAGCACTAAAGTAGCTCTGGCATGTATTGCCTTGAAAAATGTATCCTGTCAGGTGACCTTGGGGACGTAATATGGACTCGTAAAAAAATGTGTCTTTTTTCCCAGCTTTAACATTGAGTATACTAGTAAACATAGATTTTTACACCCCTGTATGCATAGGTGTGTGTGTGTACACATACATTGAAGTAATAAAGTAACGTGGCTGTTGATAGAATGTTGATTAACCCCTTCAGGACCGGGAAAGACTTGCCCAAAATAATGGAAGATTTTTAGCATTTTTTGCTATCACTCCATTTAAACTGAAAAATAGTCTTTTTTATTTATCTATCAAAACTATATATATTTTTAAGTAGACAACCCAAGGTATTGACCTTGGCCCATTTTGGTATATTTCATGCTACCGTTTAGCCGCCAAATGCTCTCATATTACAAAAATTGATAACTTTTATTATTTACATACCACTTGTGCAGTCATAACACAAATGATTGTAAAAGCTTCTCTAGGATCCCATTTGTTCAGAAATTCCTGGCAGTGAAGGGGTTAATTAGCTGATATAGCTGGTAATGGTAAAATGATTATAATGTAGGTATTGCCCTCCCAACTGACACTGCCCTGATCCCTCATAAACAGCTCTCCTCCCTCCCCACCCACAATGCTCCCCACCATCTTAGGTACTGGCAGACAGTCTGCCAGAATGAAGCTTTATTTTTTTTTATATATTTTTTTTTCTGCAATGTAGGATCCCCCCTTACCCTCCCACCTCCCTTATCTCTCCCAAACAGCTCTCTATCACACACACCCTCCTAACAGTCTCTGACAGTACACATTTATACAAAAACACATTTTTTTTTTATTTTTTTTTATTTAGTTATAAAAAATGTGTCTGTATTGTAGCAGCCATCCCTCACATTCCCTAACCTTCCCCATGCAAGCGATCATACTGTAGGGCCCCATTACCCCTCTCATAATCCCTTGTGCCATTGTGTAGTGGATCCCTCTGCACTCTCCAACTTAGTACAATATTTTATGTAGCATAGATAATATTTTATGTAGCATAGATAATATTTTATGTAGCATAGGGAAATATCCACTGCCTCCCCTTCCTGCTCCCTCCTGCGATGGGCCACACACCCACCTCTCTCCTTAACTCCCACAACACCACTGCAGCAGATACAGGGTCACTGTCTGTATTAACGATATGGCTTCATATGGTAAAGGGAGCTAGATCAGCATTCCCTTACAGATGCCTTCTGCATCATGCTATGGTCCCCTAACACTGCTGCCAGAGACAGAAGGTTGGAAGTAGGTACTACATCAACAGGGTATGCTAGGCAAAGTACCCTGTGACATAGTACCTATGTCTATATAGCTTAATGGGTTACTATTAAAGTGAACTAATGAACTGTCAAATGTGGTCAAAATGTAACATTTTATTGAATAAAACCAAGTTCACTGTTTGATTACTGCCCCTTAAAACACAAAGCAACAAACTTGATTATGTCTAGATAATCTATTCTACCTGATAAATATACATACAGTATATGAGTATTAAGGTGTATTGAGTTGTGTGTGTTTATGTATGTGTGATAAATACTCGTTATGGTGCTTATAGGTATTGTTTACACAAGATCATGTTCAAAATGAATTAAGTCTCATTTCTCTAGCACATTGCCAGTGGGCGTTCCTGGCATTAACATATTCATTTGTGTTAAATGACTCAATGCATGATGTCTTGCAATCAAATACATACCAATAGAAACGCTGATAAGCAATAAATAAAAAAAAATAAAAAAACACTTTGCCGATTTAATTACTGTTCTATTTAATTAAACTACTTTAACCTAACAAAACAGAGATGTGAATAGTTGATATTTACACACACTTACAGATCGCATTTAAAAAAAATCTTAATTCACAGCCCCAAAAAAGTGGTTGACAGTCGATGCTTCATGTGTTTTTTCACCTAAAACCTGACTCAGCATGGAGCATACAAAAAGACATGATGGCCCATGTAAAGTCTTGCATTGAAATCTCACTATACCAAGCTGTCAAGGTTGTCCTATTATTATTATTATTATTATTATTATTATTATATTCTTTATGTTGAGTAAAGATTTATATAGCTGAACACAATTATGTTAAATAGTGTCCTACTCATTTTAATTGAGCAACCTGTCTTCAAGGATTAAAGTATAGAAATGTTCTACACCTGGCAGTCAAGGTATACATGAGAACTGCAGAATATAATAACTACTTAGCATACGTTAATTTCAACTTCGTAATACATAAACTCTTAACTCTACTAAATAATGCAAACCATAACCCTGAATAATAATTAAAAGGATAGGAATCCCCATATTTTTCTTTCATGATTTGGATAGAACAAACTACTTTAAACAACTTTTCAATTTACTTCTATTATCAAATGTCCTTCATTATGGTGTTACCCTTTGCAGAAGGAACAGCATTGCACAACTCGCAGCTAGTTGAACACATCTAGTCAGCCAATCACAAGAGACAAATGTGTGCAGGCACCAATCACCAGCTGGCTCCCATAAGCGTAGGGTATGTGCGTATTATTTTTCAACAAGGGATATCAAGTAAACAAAAAACATTTTAAAATGGAAAGGAATGTACTTAAATTACTGTGGTTACTGAATAGAGGGTGGAAAAAGAACACTTACCCTCCTTCCAAAATTGATACTTTGTTGGGATCATTGTCATCCCTGACTTTATTAGGAGTGGCAAAGCAGCTCACAACTCTTAAAGCAAATTTATCTCCATCTGCACCAGTAACAAAGAAGCCAAGGTATACACTTGTTTCCACATTTACATTTTCACCATCCTTATATGGATCAGTGTATGTAGAACTCTTAAATGCAGCCAAGGTAAAGGGATATGATCCAATACCATTGATACCTGGGAGGTAAGTTGTGCTGTAAAAAAAAAGAAATTAAGTTTAGATTTGTGACATATAAAAATTAAGGATATTTATTAACAATTTACATGTCTCATAAGGTTTCAATACCTCTAGGATTACTTAGATCAAGAGTTCCTTTTAGAGCATTAAGATAATTAAACATTTTGGCTAAATTTTGTTTTGTGGAATTCTGGGAAATAGTAAATATGCAAATTAGCCTAACTTAAGGTGTCTTGCACTTTCCTTCTTCAAATATGACATTACTTCTTTATATTTCATATATTTTATTATAACAAAAAAATGTGGAAGCTTTATTTAAAGGTAGAATGTATGCACATTATTTACCAGCAAGTAGACATTAACATAAAAAAAGAATAGGTAAAAGCTGATTAAAGGGACATGAAAAACAAAAAAAAATATTTTATGATTTAGGTAGAACATACAATTTTAAGCAACTTTCCAGTTTACTCCCATTAGCAAATTAACTTCATTCTCTAGGTATCATTTATTGAAGGAGCAGCAATGCACTTGTGGTTTCTAACTGAACACGAGTGAGCCAATGAAAATTGTTATATATATATGCAGCCACCAATCAGCAACTAGAACCTAGATTATTTGCTGCTCCTGAGTTTACCTAGATAAACTTTTCAGCAAAGGATAACAAGAGAAGGAGGCACATTTAATAATATAAGTAAATTGGAAAGTTGTTTAAAATTGTATGATCTGTCTAAATCATGAAAGAAAAAAAATTGGGTTTCATGTCCCTTTGAGGAGTAAATCACAATTCTTTAGAAAAAAAAAGTATCTACTGTTTTGTTTTTCTACAGAAAACCACCATTAAAGCTTATGGGGAGTTTTGTAGATAAATCATTTGATTTTCTAAAGAATTGTGATCGACCCTTTTATTAGGCTACAGGGAAAGGAGGCCTGGTGTAGAAATGTGACTCTGAATTTTAAATTCTATTGGGTTGTTTTGTGCGCATGCAAGTGAGTTTGTGTAGAAAATGAGAAAAAAACCTAAGGGGCTGCATCAGAGAAGCGGCAAGCACAAGAGGAGGCCGAATTATCATATGTCTGTCGGACCTGATCCGACAGTGCGGATCAGGTCCGACAGACATCGAATGCAGGGAGCAATACGCTCTCCGTATTCAGCATTGCACCAGCAGCTCACAAGAGCTGCTGGTGCAACGCCACCCCCTGCAGACTCGCAGCCAATGGGCCGCCAGCAGGGAGGTGTCAATCAACCCGATCGTATTTGATCGGGTTGTAATTGTGGCGATTTCCTGTCCGCCTCAGTGCAGGCGGACAGGGTTATGGAGCAGCGGTCTTTAGACCGCTGCTCCATAACTTGGGTTTCTGGCGAGTCTGAAGACTCGGCAGAAACACGGGCCCTCAAGCTCCGTATGGAGCTTGATAAATGGGCCTCTAGGTCTCATGTTCACCGTTGTAAAGTGGGCTGCTCTACCTTTAAATGCCTGGGCTTATCTTTGGTCCCGGCTCAAGTTACCAAGTCATACTCAGCTGCTGAATTATTTTTATAGAATTAAAGAAAAAAATAAAAAAAAATTCAATTTCTAGTTTATGATGCTGTTAATTCATGGGCTGAAGGCCACAGATAATTCATACTTTCCATTAAGATCTACTACCTCAAACATATGGCATGGCTCCTATTGGCTGGGCTGCATGGTGACTCTTGTGAAGCAACACATTGAGTTGAGGGGCAGATGGAAGTTAATGTGCTGTAATGGGTTAATCTTTAAATAAACAAAAGCTTTCATATGTTTTATTAAGCTTTAGCATGCTCATTTTAAAAAATTGTTTTCAAGGTAGTGAAGAGAATTTAAAGTATAGCTTCCTTTTAATTTACATCAAGAGATAGCTGCAGCCCCTTGCTTAGCAACAAGCTGCATGCTTTTCCAACAGCCAAGGGCTAAAAAGTGCCTGCTAATTCTTTATTGATCATTTACAAGCAAACACTAATTCGGTGTTGTTTCCTTTACCAGGATTCATGTCTTAGAATAAAATAAAAAAAAGTATAGATTTATACTCACACCACAATCGGATGAAGGGTGACATTGAGGCTGGTCTGCATTGTTAGATTGTAAGAACAAGTGAAGTTGAGTTCAGCAGGATTGACTGTAATCAAATTTTTTTTAGTATAGTTGATGTAAAGTGTATTTTCGTAATACACTTTAGGACCATTGACCTATAGAAAGAAGTGAAAAGAATAACAACTGTAAAGATTTTTTTTTGACAATGGGCATTTTTTATAAATTTCTATTTCCTATTCCCGAAAATATTTTTTTTTTTTTTTCAATTACGTAAAAGAAAACAAAATTAGAGCGGATGCAGCTTCAGGACCCGAGAGTTTCAGGCATGCAAGTTAATTAGTTCTGCCTCCTCAAGGCTGAAGGATGATTGACAAGCCCTGCTCTAGCGCTATTGATTGTGTCAGAGAAGGGAGCGTGGCTGCCCAAGCAATGTTAAATGTATCACAAGTTTTCCTAGAAGAACCATGTCTGTTCAGCATTTATTAAATTAGACCAATAGACTTATTATGGTGTTCAAATATTTTTTTGCTAAACTGATGCATGGCTAATAAATTACTGTTTGCTAATTATGTATTTAACTAAATAACAAAGGTTCTTTATTAAAGAATAATATATTTACCCATTATATATATCTAATAAGAACTGATATCCTGTTGGTTTGCACTTATTTATTGTTACATTTGTTATGAGATATATTAACAGTGTTTTTTGCAGGGAATATGTATGCAATTTTGTTCTTCTTGTTTAATAGAATCATCTCCAGCCTCAAAAGAAACTTTGTAAGAATTTGTATTCTCACTTACAAAACCTTTAAATGCTTATATCTTGAAACCTAACTAAACTTGCTCTCTGAAAAAGACACAAGTGGCTATCTAATTGTATCTCTTGGTACATTTCATACCAATACCGTCATACAACAGATAAAAATGTAGTCTAAATTTCTATCTAAAAGCTTTTTTGAAACTGTTTAATGTTTAATTCTTAAAATATACAACTTCATTTTTTATTAGAATAATAAAAAAACTTCCACATTAAATTCTACTTTAGTTAAGGTACTAGAAATAAATTAAAGGGATCCATTTATTAAGCAGCAGAATCTGCGTTGGAGCTGTTGCTGATGCTAGCCTGCTTACAGTAAATGATTGCTATAAAATATTAAATATAAATGTTTCAAAATGTTTTTTTTTTTCTTCTCTTAATAAAATCTTCTTATTTAATAATTCCCAAGCCCTTTGTGATACTCATTATTCATGTTGTATCATGGAGTCATGGAGGGCTACCTGGGTGCTAGCCTCTTGACCAATCATGGGAGCATGCACAGAGTGTTACCCCTAACAACACTGTTAGACGAATATGCGCAGATTGTGAAACCACGCTCATTGTTTGTAGGAAATAAGTCATGACAGGCGCTGTTTATCAACATAAAAAGAAAGAGAATAAAAATGAGCATGAGTCAAAGAGAGGAAAGAATGTGCATGGGATCAGGGGAGAGCCTGCTAAAGAAATTATGCAAATTATTTATTAATTATCGCATAGTGATTGGCTGTATTAAAATTAGGAGGCACTATGATGCTGCGCCCATAATTTATGAAGGATGACTTTAGTTTGCCAAGCTGCCAAATTTACAAGATTTAATAGTAAGTGAATATTCCAAATTATAATGTTTTATTACATCATTTATATATGGATTGATAATGTACATTTAATAAACGGTGGTTAAAAAGGGTAAAAAAAAAAAAAAAGGAAATTTACTTTTAAGAAGATGGATGCTGCATCTTAACCTCTCCACCACCTCAGAGGTGGTGTAGTTAAAAAAAACAACTGAACTGAACTGTTAACAGACCCAGGGGTGATTGACAGACCCTGTTCTCATGCGACTAATTGTACAAAGTTGCACAAAGATTTCTGCTTTGATAAATGGAGTCCAATGTGTGGTCTGCACTTTTACTTACATATAAAAAAGTTTTACATATTATTAAATATATTTTGGCTAAATAATTTAAGTTGCTGAACATGTTGTGAATATTTGAGTATTTTTATCATGGCTGCCTTATAAATGGATGATATTAAAATTACTATTATTATATTTTACTTTCTGGTCACCAACCCCGGACATTATGTAGCATAAGAGGTATGAAATGAGTTTGTGGATTATAGATAAACATATTGCACAGTAGTAGGCGATCAAATATAGCAAAGAATCAAATTACAACTTACCCACACTCTGTTTCCACACCATCCAGCCTTAGCTTTGACTTGAAAAGCCTCAACACGCACATTATCAACAACTTCAGGATAGGCAAATCCGCAGTCGAGTCTAGATTGATCTTTCAACTGAATAGAATTCGGATCATATCCAAGTTTATTCAGAAGACATATACTAACTTTAGGAATCATTGTACCTTTTTCATCACAGGTCACTGTTGGTTTCAAATCAGCAATAGCTGAGAATAAAGACATTAAATTGTATCACAAAAACGAGAAAGAAAAAAAAATTAAATAATGTGCAATAAAAAGTTGTATAAAGCTGGGATTGAATATTTTAGTAGTAATACAAAAAGGAGCTCAACATTTTCTATTACTATTTCAAGAAATGTCATACTCATATTTAAAGGACTATAACTATTATTATTATTATTATTATTATTAACCACTTACTGTACTTTTAATAACTGAAGATCTCACTTCTTTCTGAGTTTTTTTCTTTAAAGGGACATTAAAAACTAAATAAATGCTAGATAGAATGATTCATTCTAAGAAAAGATTAGTTTGAAACTAACATGTAGATGTATGTTTTTTAAAGTTTATTAGTTTCATTAACTTTTTAAATATTGACAAAATAAGTATAAAGTTTTAGAGTCTAGTTAAAAATAGGTCACTAGACTGTGGAATATAACGGTGTTCTGAACTTCCATTTCTTTTTTTTTTTTTTCTTTTTTAAATGATCTTTATTTAGGAAGCAAATACAATCCAGGATGAACATATCCCACAATGATACATAAAACAAATGCATAAGACAAAATGTGGGCATCCTGTGCACAGGTAGCTACTAAAAATGAATTCTGTTTGCACTATCAAATACCCAAGGGAACTGCCATCGGCTGGGTATAAAAGAGAAAGCAACACCAGTAGCATGACATATCTTCCAACGTTTGTTTTAAGTTCATGTCTTAACTTAAGCAGCCATATACAAGAAGTCCATATGTCCATGTGTGGTCCAGTAAGGCCCAAAGACCCCTCATTTTGGAAGTGGAAGATATTAAGTAGGAGAGGCACCACGCTTCACAGATATCCATATGGACTGAATATTAGATAAGCATATTCTTCACAATGACTGTTTATTAAGAGAAACCCCCAACTCAAAACTTGTAAAACATCAGGAATCTGGGGTTCCCACATCCCCAGAATATACTACAGCAACATTATAAATTAATCACTATAACATTATACATTGAGGCTGCTTTGTCTACAGCACTAGTACTGTGAAAGAAGAGGAGAGATAGAAATGAGAGGGAAGGGGGGAAGGAGAGGTAAGGGGGGAAGGAGAGGTAAGGGGGTAGGAGAGGTAAGGGGGGAAGGAAAGGGAAGGGGAAAAAAAAAGGTCCTACACCAACACGTGTGTGTGTCCTCCCAGCCCACTACTCTGTTAGGCGATTGAGAGTATTATTCCTCTCCCACACTTGCCACGTCACCCAGATTAGCCCATAGAGACCTAGTTGTACTTCCATTTCTAACAGGAAATTAAATGCTCATAATTTCAGAATGGAATTTCAGGAAAAGGGACAAAATAAATAATGAAAGTATATTGCAGACTTTTATATATATATATATATATATATATATATATATATATATATATATATATATATATATATATATATATATATATATATATATATATATATATATATATATATATATGTATACAGTATATATATATATACAGTATATATATACAGCATACATATGTTCGCATTTCCTGTTTTGGGAGTACGGCTACATGCCGAATTGAGATTTCTATGTCTTGAAGAAGGCTCTGAAGCGAGCCGAAACGTTGACTTTGTCCTTGATGACTCGTTGTTATTACAAATAAAAACATTCTAAGTTTCTCTAAAAAACCTGAGAGTGCCCTTCACTTCCAAAATAAACTATACATGACTTCTTGAGGATTGCACCCAGGTGGCTGATATATTGCCATGGCTGGAGTGCTGGGACACCGTCTAGTAGTATATATATATATATTTATATACGTATATACACAATTTATCATTTTATTTTACCATCTCAAATTGTTTAAGGTCCCTTTAAGAAGATCAGAAGTTATAGAACAGTTGTGATTGGAATGTGGTATATGCAATGAAAGGATATGTGAATATTAATAATTGTACACAAGAATAGTGAAACTTTTAATGGAATATTAAAGGATCAGTCAATAGTGCTAAAATGCAAAACGTAAATATCCGTACCGGTGCACCAGTAAACAGAAATTAAATGCATCTGCATCATAACATTTGTATAAGTAAATGTAATATTTTTAGAAAACTTACTTTTCCCCCCGGACAGGTCCAAATAAGGCGCCGTATCTCTACCGCCCCTGTCCTCAGGATGATGTACATGGATGTAATGGAGAGGCTTTACCTTCCAATCAGAGCAGTGCTAATTACAATCAGGTAGATTATGAGTTGTGCATTCATCTTTTAACGCTGAAAAAAATGTAATTTCAGCGTTAAAACAGTAACGCAGCCATTACGAGTCTTGTCAGTATAGCTGTACCGCAAGCCTTTTAGCCTGTAACGCAACGTCAGTCCCGCACTTGAAAAAATTACGATTTTTCATGGGACTTCCATAGCGCAGTCATTACGAGTTTTGCGTTCAGGCTAAAAACCTTGTGTTACACCCTGTAACGACGAGATCCATACCGCCATCTGAGACCAGTAGTTTTGAGTTTTACGCAACAAAACTGTTACATAAAACTCATAACTAAAGTGTTACAAAGTACACTAACACCCATAAACTACTTATTAACCCCTAAACCGAGGCCCTCCCACATTGCAAATACTATGTTAAAAGTTATTAACCCCTAATCTGCCGCTCCCGACATCGCCGCCACTAATAACATTTATTAACCCCTATTCCGCCGCTCCCCGACATTGTCACAACTATAATAAAGTTATTAACCCCTAAACCGCCACCCTCCCGCATCGCAAACACTATTTAAATATTATTAACCCCTAATCTGCCATCCCCCCATATCGTTCCCACTATACTAAAGTTATTAACCTCTATACCGCCGCCACTATAGTAAACCTATTAACCCCTAAACCGCAAGCAACAAAATATACTACATTTAACTATAAACCCCTAAACCGAAAGCCCCCCACATCGCAATAAACTAATTTAAACTAGTATCCCCTAAACCTAACGCCCCCCCTAACTTTATGTTAAAATTACAATTTCCCTATTTAAAATTAAATTAAAACTTTCCTGTCAAATTAAAAAAACTAAGTTTAAACTAACAAACTAAAATAACTATTAAACTAAACTACCAATTAAAAAATCAGCCAATAGGATGAGAGCTACTGAAATTCTATTGGCTGATTTGAACAGCACTTGTATTTTGTGCAGTAGGGAGCCCAACGCAACCATATCGCACGCACAAGGGGGCTGTTTCAAAACTTGTAATGGTTGCGCTATAGAGGGTGAACTTTTGTTGCTTTAGTTAAAAACCCCGTAGCACACATAACTCGTAATCTACCTGAATATTTGGTATGCTTGTGCATGTGTGCGCTCATGTCAATCCCCCCTGCGCACGCTTGCAGTATAAAAAGGGATCAGCTCCGCTGTGTTGGTATAAATGGAGATGATCCCTTCTGTGATACAACTGCACTATTTGTATTCACATTTACCGGTACTTTACCGGAAAGACCTTTTCCCCCTCTGCATACTTTTTGGGGAGTACACTTAGTAGAAATTGTAACTTACCACTTTTGACACCTCACAAAAATATAATATTTTTAGATAAATATATCCCACTTTCACAAAAATATGAACTTCAGCATCTGAAAACGCCACCTTCAGTGTGCTACGCGATGCTGTGTGACCGACAGCCTTGCTTGGATGTCGACAGCTTGACAGTCTGGACGGAGCAGGCGCAGTTAGTTATTAATAAATCAAGCAGTGCATGCTTGTTTTCTGTGCACTCCTACTCGATCCTTGGTGGACGTTTACATCAACCGTGATTTAGCTCATGTGTATATCGTAAAACTCACATACTGTATATGTATATGCTAAATTGATTAGCTACAGGCACCCACATGATTCCGGAGGATGAGGAAACATAATGCATCCATTCTTCAATTAGTTAGTATCAAAATTATTTATTTGTATTGCTGTATATCTTTCTGACAATAGCCAGGAGTCTTGACTGGTCCTATACATTGTTATATTATTATTGTAACTATAAAAACATTTGAAGGAACTGGTCCTCTGACAGTCTACTGATTAACCCCTTGGCTATAATAGATAGCTGCATTGTATGCTACATATCTAACCAACATATTAACCCTGATCTGTTAGTCATGCAATACATTGCAACCATGTCAAAGGGGTTAAACAGCAAGTATTCAAATAGGTAAGAGGGCTGAATTTTGTGTGTCCAGGGCTGCATTAAACCTAAATACACCCCTGAATGTAAGAACATTTAAAGCATCCTCACTCACCTCAACATATATATACTGTATATATAAAGTGTTTTATCATTTATCATATATTTTTTATTATAAGTTTTCACTTATGGAGTTATAATTTTTATGAGCTTTAGAGGACTTAATATTTTGACATTACAGAAATACAATTACAATTCCAGAATACCATTACTATATACTGTATATATTTAAGACATTGAATTGTTGAGTTGTCTTGTATCCTCATACATACAGTATATATATATTTCTTATTCCTCCACATTATTAATACCAGTATCTGTTTTCTAATTTTTCCCTGTATTGTTTTTCCCTATTTGTGGTTTTTTACTTTTTATCTTTTATTTTATTGATTTTTTTTTATTCTTATTATTTTTATTCTTATTTATTTGTTATTCTTTATTTATTTATTGTTTTAGTTGAGTTTATCATTACTTGCTCATAATTCAGTACTCATTTATGTATGAATATATGACTCCCAGACCCATATAGCTACTGACAGCCCCCACTGTTTTTAACATCTGACCCTATCGGTTTGCACTAGGGTGTCTTTGAATAGATGATTGGCAGTCAGTCTGTATATAGGTCTTCTCCTACAGTGAGTCTTTAGCCTCTGATGAAGCGCATGTGCGAAACGCGTCAGGTGTCATTTCTCTATTCACCTGATACTTGGCAACATTGCTGAATAAACTACGAGTTACAAGTTTTTCCTTGCTCCGGTGTTTGCTTCTTTCCCTTCTGGATATTATTTGTATATATATATATATATATATATATATATATATATATATATATATATATATATATATATATATATATATATATATATATATATAACAGCATAATGGAAAAGAAATCCCAGAGGCAAAGTTAAAAGAGATAAAATGTATTTGTTCCAAACGATTGGGTTATTTTTAAGAATGATTGTGTGAATTTGTGATTGTTCTATATGGACCTTATGTTTGGTCACTTATAATATATGAACAGTGACTATACATAGCTGCATATGGGAGTGTGATTCCGTATTGGATTTATAAGTACAGCTTTCACTTGTGCATCTAACTCTTTTCTCTTTCTCTCTCTCTCTCTACACACACACGTTATATACATTTACACATACACAATATATATATATATATATATATATATATATATATATATACACACACACACAATATATATATATATATTTATATATATATATACACACACACACATGTAAACACACATTATATATATATATATATATATATATATATATATACACACACATATATATATATATATATATATATATATATATATATATATATATATATATATATATATATATATATATATATATATATATATATATATATATATATATATATAGGCAAAAAGAGTCAGTTGCACTCTCACAAACAGTTCTCCAAGGGCCAGGGTGCTAGAGTAGTTGAAATGTAGCAAAACAGGAAACAGCACTCTCTGGACTTAAGTAAAAAACAAGTAGTTTATTCAGTAACGTTTCGGGGAATGCTCCCCTTCATCAGACCAACAACATACAAGTGAAGCAAACATTTAAGCATACACAAACCCCTCCCCCTAGTGCAAAAAACCGCCAAAAATGGTTGCCATAGCAACCAAACAACCAGTTCAAAGTAAATACATTTACCAATGCAACAATGACATCAAAGAAACCAGATCATTATGGTTAATTAGCATCAGGTCAATTAGCAAATCAACACATCATCCTACCACATAATACACCTGCTGTATATTAGTACTTCTAATACCCCAGTGGCAGTGTGTCCTTTTAAAGAGACATATCACAATATTATTAGCTAAGTACAGGAAAACAAGAATGTGTAGAAAAAAGGGGTTGAAAAAACGTTTAGTTAAACATCGGCACCTCATCATATTGAAATGCAATTCACGTAATGCACTTATAGTTAATGCCTAACTCATAATACCCGTACTACATAGTCAAGGGTCATGTGTACCATTAATGCTATAGACGCCAATAACAGCAAACTCATTATTCAGATACCTCAAACGATGTGACCGTATTACATGCACAAAGTGTAGCACGACCTAAGTAGTCACCCTGTTCAGCATCGGACCAACCTCGCGCTGAATCTAGCACAGTTACTAGCGGAACAACAAGGGTTATGCGCATGCGTGTAAACCCGGCGCAGTCCGGCCCCCAATGCTCCAGCTAGGTACCCAATAGGATAGAAAGGACAAGCCCCCACACCGGACAAACAGAGTTATTAAAATGGCATGGTAAGAGGGTGGGCCCCAAGGTACTACTAAGGGAAGGAAGGGTCCGGGTCATGAACGTAATAAATGCAGCAGGATATGCAGTAGAAGATAGTACAACACACCTAATACCCAGATATCAGGAGTCACCCACTTAGGTGTAGTAACCCAGCTAGTTCAGTCTGACATACACGATGAGATGGGTATATGCGTCTGTCTTTTCTAACCTGTCAGCACCGGTCTTGCGGTCAAGACACCTATTGTCCCTGCATAGGCAATTTTACAGGGTCACATAAAGGTTGTCTATAAGTGTGCGCATGCGTGTCAGCCATGCCCAGTCAATTATTATTGGTATAAGGCAAGGTCCCTGATAGGCCGTATGGGACAAGCCCCTATCCCTGTGTGAGTAACAGTTTTGCTAAGAGATAGGGGGGCAGGGGTCCAAAGTCAAAAGATATGTCGGTCACAGTATGTTTCAGGCTGATGCTCTGATTACAGGTTTGCTAGAGTCCGGTGGCCCAGAATTATAAGGATCGCTATAAAGGAAAAGAGACCCCTAAACTAATGTGAATAAATACATAGTACAGGCAGGTCCCATCCCCCTAGGTACAGAAAATACTAGTGCTAACAGGGTTCCGTAGTGCAAGGTTAATAGCACCAGCACTCAGTGATGTGTCAACACTGCGGTGTGCATCAAAAGTAACATCCACTAGTGTACATAACAGAAACAACCTAAATAAGGGTACACCCATTGGGCACCCCTCCTGGAGGGTAAATATGGGCAGAGCCTACAGCCAATCAGCAACCAGACTTCATGAACCCACTGTGGATAAAAGAATGCATACATAGTATCAGATACTGTACAAACTATATTAATCCCCTTAGAAAGATACAACCAGATACATTAGAAGCGTAAACAGCTCAGTTCATAAAAAACAATGCCAGTCTATCCCCATGTTCAAACCTCTGGGGTGTATAGTGTCCAGTTTGAAAATCCACTCGGCCTCCTTCTGTAGGAGACGGGTGTCCCTGTCACCTCCCCTAGGCATTGGGGGTACATGATCGATGAGTTTAAATCTCAGGTCCGCCACAGAGTGACCCTTCTCCATAAAATGTCTGGCCACCGGTTGGTCACTCTTGCCTTTCTCAATTGCCGTCCGGATGGCACTCCTGTGATTAGCCATCCTTTTCTTAATGTCATCTGACGTCTTACCTATATAGAATAGGCCACAGTTGCAATTCAGCATGTACACCACAAATTTTGTGGTACACGTAAGGAAATGCTTGATCTTGTAGCTTGTGTTATTGTGTGGATGTTTGAACTGCTTGCATTGCAGCATGGCGTTACACGTTACACAACTCGGGCACTTGTAGGAGCCCCTTTTGGTGTTTGTCTTGACCTTGCTGTAGCTATCAGTTGGATCAGTGTTCATTAAGATGTCTTTTAGGTTTCTTCCCCTCTTATATCCAATTCTGGGTGGTCCATAGTCGTGGTATGGTAATGATGGATCAGTCTGGACAATATCCCATTTCTCTTTTAAAGTAACTCCTAGTGTTCTCGTGCTAGGGGTGTATGCAGTGACAAAATTCATCCTCTTCTGTTGGTCTCTTTTTGGCATTTTCATGCTCAACTGGGTCCTTGCTTCCTTTATAGTGTTACCATTGTATCCTCTGCTGTAAAACCGTGATTCCATTTCTTTCAGTTGTACCTCACGGTTTTCCTCTGATGTGTTATTGCGGATGACTCTCAGCAGCTGTGCCTTAGGGATGGCTTTCATGAGTGATCTTGGATGGTAACTAGAAGCATGTAGCAGTGTGTTTCTGTCGGTAGACTTTTTAAATAAGGTGGTACATTTGAACCACCCACGACGAATCCAAGTATTAGAACTTATACTCGCCTTATCCAACAAATATTGAGACAGAGGGAGCAAGGCCTAACTAGAAATAATATGACAACAACTGACTGGGAAGCTGTTCAATCCCTTAGAAATGACTCTACCATTGTCATACGCCCAGCGGACAAGGGTGGTGCGGTTGTCCTGCAGGATTATCAAGATTATAAAACTGAAATAGATAAACAACTGGCGGATGTCTCAACCTACAAAGCCCTACCTTGTGACCCCACGATTACCTATAAAGCACGGATTGACTCAGTTATTGAACATGCAGCACAAATGAACTGGATAGACCCAACCACCAAGGAATGGCTAACCACTCCCCAAGATACACAAACAATTGGTACATCCACCTGGACGCCCCATTGTCTCAGCACGGGGGTCACTCCTACAACCCCTGGCTAAATATGTTGACTCTATGCTACAACCACTGGTTGTAAACATGCGCTCATACTTAAGAGACTCCACCACACTCATTGCATATCTCACTGACATATCTGACATAGAGCCAGGAGACGTGCTTGCCAGTCTTGACGTCACAAGCCTCTATACTATTATACCGCACGAAATGGGGATGGAGATAATTACCAACTGCCTTGAAAGATGCCCATATGTGGGTCCCCCTACCAGCTTTATTATTGAACTTCTATCTCTATGTCTTAAGCTGAACTACTTTAAATTCGAAAGGAGATTTTATCTTCAGCTCATGGGAACGGCCATGGGCTCGAATATGGCACCTGCTTTTGCAAACTTATTCATGGAACATGTGGAGGAAAAGGTGTTCAAGGTATATGACAATCAACAAGTACGCTTTTACAAGCGCTACATTGATGATATCGTTGTAGTCTGGAGAGGCACGATTGAGTCCTTTGGCGAGTGGGTCAAATCCCTGAACACAATAGGGGGACAGGTTCAATTGAAGGAAGTGTCCAGCTACAATGAAGTGGATTTCCTGGATCTAAGAATTTATAAGATAAACAACAGATTGGGTTCCACCTTATTTAAAAAGTCTACCGACAGAAACACACTGCTACATGCTTCTAGTTACCATCCAAGATCACTCATGAAAGCCATCCCTAAGGCACAGCTGCTGAGAGTCATCCGCAATAACACATCAGAGGAAAACCGTGAGGTACAACTGAAAGAAATGGAATCACGGTTTTACAGCAGAGGATACAATGGTAACACTATAAAGGAAGCAAGGACCCAGTTGAGCATGAAAATGCCAAAAAGAGACCAACAGAAGAGGATGAATTTTGTCACTGCATACACCCCTAGCACGAGAACACTAGGAGTTACTTTAAAAGAGAAATGGGATATTGTCCAGACTGATCCATCATTACCATACCACGACTATGGACCACCCAGAATTGGATATAAGAGGGGAAGAAACCTAAAAGACATCTTAATGAACACTGATCCAACTGATAGCTACAGCAAGGTCAAGACAAACACCAAAAGGGGCTCCTACAAGTGCCCGAGTTGTGTAACGTGTAACGCCATGCTGCAATGCAAGCAGTTCAAACATCCACACAATAACACAAGCTACAAGATCAAGCATTTCCTTACGTGTACCACAAAATTTGTGGTGTACATGCTGAATTGCAACTGTGGCCTATTCTATATAGGTAAGACGTCAGATGACATTAAGAAAAGGATGGCTAATCACAGGAGTGCCATCCGGACGGCAATTGAGAAAGGCAAGAGTGACCAACCGGTGGCCAGACATTTTATGGAGAAGGGTCACTCTGTGGCGGACCTGAGATTTAAACTCATCGATCATGTACCCCCAATGCCTAGGGGAGGTGACAGGGACACCCGTCTCCTACAGAAGGAGGCCGAGTGGATTTTCAAACTGGACACTATACACCCCAGAGGTTTGAACATGGGGATAGACTGGCATTGTTTTTTATGAACTGAGCTGTTTACGCTTCTAATGTATCTGGTTGTATCTTTCTAAGGGGATTAATATAGTTTGTACAGTATCTGATACTATGTATGCATTCTTTTATCCACAGTGGGTTCATGAAGTCTGGTTGCTGATTGGCTGTAGGCTCTGCCCATATTTACCCTCCAGGAGGGGTGCCCAATGGGTGTACCCTTATTTAGGTTGTTTCTGTTATGTACACTAGTGGATGTTACTTTTGATGCACACCGCAGTGTTGACACATCACTGAGTGCTGGTGCTATTAACCTTGCACTACGGAACCCTGTTAGCACTAGTATTTTCTGTACCTAGGGGGATGGGACCTGCCTGTACTATGTATTTATTCACATTAGTTTAGGGGTCTCTTTTCCTTTATAGCGATCCTTATAATTCTGGGCCACCGGACTCTAGCAAACCTGTAATCATAGCATCAGCCTGAAACATACTGTGACCGACATATCTTTTGACTTTGGACCCCTGCCCCCCTATCTCTTAGCAAAACTGTTACTCACACAGGGATAGGGGCTTGTCCCATACGGCTTATCAGGGACCTTGCCTTATACCAAAAATAATTGACTGGGCATGGCTGACACGCATGCGCACACTTATAGACAACCTTTATGTGACCCTGTAAAATTGCCTATGCAGGGACAATAGGTGTCTTGACCGCAAGACCGGTGCTGACAGGTTAGAAAAGACAGACGCATATACCCATCTCATCGTGTATGTCAGACTGAACTAGCTGGGTTACTACACCTAAGTGGGTGACTCCTGATATCTGGGTATTAGGTGTGTTGTACTATCTTCTACTGCATATCCTGCTGCATTTATTACGTTCATGACCCGGACCCTTCCTTCCCTTAGTAGTACCTTGGGGCCCACCCTCTTACCATGCCATTTTAATAACTCTGTTTGTCCGGTGTGGGGGCTTGTCCTTTCTATCCTATTGGGTACCTAGCTGGAGCATTGGGGGCCGGACTGCGCCGGGTTTACACGCATGCGCATAACCCTTGTTGTTCCGCTAGTAACTGTGCTAGATTCAGCGCGAGGTTGGTCCGATGCTGAACAGGGTGACTACTTAGGTCGTGCTACACTTTGTGCATGTAATACGGTCACATCGTTTGAGGTATCTGAATAATGAGTTTGCTGTTATTGGCGTCTATAGCATTAATGGTACACATGACCCTTGACTATGTAGTACGGGTATTATGAGTTAGGCATTAACTATAAGTGCATTACGTGAATTGCATTTCAATATGATGAGGTGCCGATGTTTAACTAAACGTTTTTTCAACCCCTTTTTTCTACACATTCTTGTTTTCCTGTACTTAGCTAATAATATTGTGATATGTCTCTTTAAAAGGACACACTGCCACTGGGGTATTAGAAGTACTAATATACAGCAGGTGTATTATGTGGTAGGATGATGTGTTGATTTGCTAATTGACCTGATGCTAATTAACCATAATGATCTGGTTTCTTTGATGTCATTGTTGCATTGGTAAATGTATTTACTTTGAACTGGTTGTTTGGTTGCTATGGCAACCATTTTTGGCGGTTTTTTGCACTAGGGGGAGGGGTTTGTGTATGCTTAAATGTTTGCTTCACTTGTATGTTGTTGGTCTGATGAAGGGGAGCATTCCCCGAAACGTTACTGAATAAACTACTTGTTTTTTACTTAAGTCCAGAGAGTGCTGTTTCCTGTTTTGCTATATATATATATATATATACACACACATTATATATATATATATATATACAGTATATACTGTATATATATATATATATATATATATATATATATATATATATATATATATATATATATATATATATATATATATATATATGTAGTCCAGGTTTGTGCACTCTCAGCAGCAGTCACCATCCGCCAGGGTGCTATAGAATGTAGTAATTTAAAGTTGAAATAAGCACTCACTGGACTTCAGCTAACTGTGACAAAAATATTCAACTGTGACAAATATATATTCAAACTGAAAGATACAGCACTCTCACAGACCAACAGTTTAAATACCAGGGTGCATCAGGAATAATACAGTTGAATGAAGAAAATGCACTCTCTGGATTTATAAATTCAACAAACTTTACTACGTGACGTTTCAAGGTTTAATTTAGTATTTTTTATTTTTTGTAATTTTAGAATACATTTTTTTTAGTAGTGTTAGTTTTTTTTTTAATGTGCAATTTAGTTTATTTAATTGGTAGTTATATTTTAATTTTAGTATAATAGTTATGTTAGGTTAATTTATAGTTTAGACGTAAGTTTTTTTAATTTTACAGGTACGTTTTTATTTATTTTAAGATAAAGATATTGTAATTTGAATTTAAAAATAGGGGGTTGTTAGGTTTCAAGGTTAATAGTTTAATTTAGTTTCTTGCAATATGGGGGGCTTGCGGATTAGGGGTTAATAGGTTTATTTAGTGGCGGTGATGTGGGAGGTTGGAAGTTTAGGGGTTAATAACTTTATTATAGTGGTGGCGATGTCGGGGAGTGGCGGAATAGGGGTAAATAACTTTTATTACTGGCGGCGATGTCAGGTAACAGCGGTATAGGGGTTAATATCTTTATTATAGTGTTGGCGATGTCAGGTAACAGCGGTATAGGGTTTAATATCTTTATTATAGTGTCGGCGATGTTGGGGAGCGGCGGAAGAGGGGTTAATATCTTTATTATAGTGTCTGCGATGTAGGGGAGCGGCGGATAGGGGTTAATAACTTTATTTAGTGGCTGTGATGCAGGGGATGGCAGATTAGAGGTTAATAACTATATTTAGGTGTTGGCGATGTTGGGGTGCGGCAGATTAAGGGTTAATACGTTTTAAATAGTGTTTGCGATGGGGGAGGGTGGTGGTTTAGTGTTTAATAAGTAGTTTATGGGTGTTAGTGTACTTTGTAACAGTCTAGTTATGAGCTTTGTGTAACACCTTTGTGGCACAAAACTCATAACTACTGGTCTCAGATAGCGGTATGGATAGTGTCGGTATAGGCTGGAACGCAAACATTTTAGCCTCACCGCACAACTTGTAATACCGGCGCTATGAAAATCCCACGCAAAAATGTCATTTTTTTGAGTGCGGGATTGACGTTGCATTACAGGCTAAAATGCTTGCAGTACAACTATACCGACAAGACTCGTAATGGCTGCATTACTGTTTTTACACTGAAATTGTCATTTTTTTCAGCGTTAAAACCGTAACGCAAAACTTGTAATCTAGGTGTAATTAAATATTAAATATATATGGGTATGCGCTATTCTTTTGTATGACAAAGACATACATTATTGTAAACAGTAGATAGTGTTTATTTGTAGGGATGTGCATTTGGATCCTTTTTTCGCAGCCAGATTAATTCCAGTAAAAGATCCCCACTCTAAGATCTGTGCAAAGCCATATCTTAGAGTGGGTATCTTTTACAGGATTCAATCCAGCTATAAAAATATCCACTGGGCCCAAGCAGCTGCTTACATCCACATTTGGATCACGAATGCACATCCCTATTTATTTGGTCTTCTGTTATTGATTTAAAGGGACATGAAACCCAAAATTTTTCTTTCATGATTCAGATAGAGAATACAATTTTAAACAACTTCCCAATTTACTTATATTATTTAATTTGCTTCCTTCTCTTGTTATCCTTTCCTGAAAGGTTTATCTAGGTAAGCTCAGGAGCAGCAAAGAACCTAGGTTCTATCTTCTGATTGGTGCATATATATCTATAACGATTGTTACTGGCTCACCCATGTGTTCATTTAGAAACCGGTAGTGCATTGCTGCTCCTTCAACAAATGATGCCAAGAGAATGAAACAAATGAGATAATAGAAGTAAATAAGAAAGTTGTTTAAAATTGTATTCTCTATCTGAATCATGAAATATTTTTTGGGGGGTTCATGTCCCTTTAAATAACAGAGGGGACAGTAGCTTCAGAATAAGATTTACTATATTGTCATGAAAATTATACTGATGTGTATTTTTTTCTGCTTAATGACTACGGATGGGCGAATGTGTAAATTTTCAAATTTCGAATGTAGAACGAATGTTATTACCGAAATTCGAATTCTAAATTCGAATGTCGATAAGAACGAATATTCTTAAAAATTCAAAAATCGAATGTTATTTACAGTTTTCGAATGTCACTTTCGAATTCGAATGTTTATAATTATATCGAATGTCCACATTCGAAATTTCGAATTTAACATTCTATTTAACAAATACTATTCAGAAGTTCAATAGTTCATGTGGTAGTGTTGGAATTTAGTAAATTGATACATAATAGATACAAATATATAATTTCGAATGTTTCCATATAGAATATTGCATAATTCGAATATTACATTTAAAGAAAACATTACAAATACTATTACAAACATAAATTAGAATTTTTCGAATTCGAATATAAATTCGAACTTTTCGAATTTGAATATTGCATAATTCGAATATTACATTTTAAAGCATTAGAAATACTATTACAATCTAAATTCGAATTTTTCGAATTCGAATACACGTATTGCATAATTCGAATATTACATTTAAAGAAAAAGCATTAGAAATACTATTACAATCTAAATTCGAATTTTTCGAATTCGAATATTGTATAATTCGAATATTACATTTAAAGAAAAAGCATTAGAAATACTATTACAATCTAAATTCGAATTTTTCTAATTCGAATATTGCATAATTCGAATATTACATTTAAAGAAAAAGCATTAGAAATACTATTACAATCTAAATTCGAATTTTTCGAATTCGAATATTTTCGAATGTAATCGTAAAATTCGAAACCGAACATTCGAAAATCGAATGTTAGAATGTTATGTAAACATTCGAAATTCGATTCGAACGAACGAATGTGTTAAAATTTGTGCCGTTTTTCCAATGTTGCGAAACATTCGCCCATCCCTATTAATGACATAGATCCAGAAATAGATGCACAAATAGAAAAGACAAAAATGATTTAACAGACTTAATATTATTTTTACATAAGATCATGACTATATATTATCTGTTACAGTTTAAAGTAAATATTACTTAAAATAGTGTGTGTGTGCATGTCAGATCATGCCTGAATGTTTGTAGTCATGCATGTTCATTTGTGTGCACACCTGTGTATTTGTCTGTTTCATACTCAAATGGCTGAAACAACATGAGCTGTGTTTACAAACTGTGCATAGAATGAATGAAGCTAGCAGATACTTACTCTTGCCCTTGTAGTAGGTCAAGTTACATGCACAAGTTGGAACACCCTCATCATTAATACAAGTTTCATCATTCAAACATGCTGGAGTACAAAGGAGCTCATCTGTAAAAGGCACAGTATAATTAGAGAAAACAAAAACTTAACAGAGTAATCCACCTCCTAAGCATCAGCACATAACACAGATAACATATATAAATCATACCCTATCCCCAACTATCTAATTTATGAAACAGGACAAGAAAATAAAATCAGAACAACATATATAAGAGACAGTAATATCATTTATATATAACATGCCTCACCTTGGCAGCATGATGTGTTTTTATTCCAGAATAAACCATTAGGGCAGCAATCAGTGGCTTTGAGATCACAAGAAGTTGGAATACACGAAAGTGTTGGATCAATATTACAATAACATCCATTGCCTGGCGTACAGGATCCTGCACATCCTGGGTCATCACACAGTACGGGATCAGAGCCGGCTGCAATGAGAGAAGTATGCTGGATTATGTTTACTCTAAAATTAATGTATTTTAATGTGATTGCCCAAACCCTATTATCCTTAGAAGAGTTTACAGAACCAGAACCTGTTACAGCCATTTGTTACCACCAATTGAGTTCAGTTTATTTTTAAACATTAATGGGAATGTTATAATAGCACTATAGGTCAAACTCAGATTTTAGAAAACAATAAACCCACTATACATCTGATTCATTTAATATATAAAAAAAAAACAACAAGCAAAAAATAAAAAAAATGCTAATTAGTGATGGCAGTCACGTGCACAGACAGAGAAAACAGCAATTAGCTTGGACATCAAATTATATTATATTATATGATAATTATAACATATAAAGCTATATGAAAACATTTGAGTTTTTTTGTCAAATATAATGCATCTATATTGTATGCAGCCAAAGAAATTAAAATCAAGTATAGTATATTAGGATAATTTAAAAATGTGTTTTTACAGTTTTTAAAGTGCAAAAGTGTTTAAGGACAAAAAGCGAAAATAAATAATGGGAAAGGGAAGATAAAGCTATCAACAATCAAAACTGGAATACAGAAAGTTTTGGGATAGAAAGAGATTTAAGAGACATGAATTTCATGTTTTTTGTATGTTGTTAATAAATGTTTATATCCAGAATAAGACAAACTTTTTTTCTGTAGAGGCATGTCCCTCTGTGCCAATGAAATGCTTTGAGTTGCTATATCAGTCAGCGAGAAATTCAATCCTTAGGAATAGAATATGCACAAACATCTTTATGAATCATTTCCATATAAATTTAAATAGATTTAATTTTATATTTTTTCATTTTAAAAATGTGTTAATATTGATCTTTCATTTGCAAGATGAAAACAGAGTGTAATACGGCTTGTAGGCACGGAAATCAAATTTAGAGGGAGACTAAACCATATGAAATAAAAAAGACAGCATAATAACCAGGTTTTTCAATGTAATTACAAATGAAATCATTTTTTTTTTCCTTTTCTTTATCATCTTTAAAGGGACAAAATACCCTGATGCAAAATTACTTGAAACTGATGCAGCATAGCTGTAAAAAGCTGACATGAAAATATCACCTAAGCATCTCTATGTAAAACGGGCAGATATTTTTAATCTTGCAAATGAAAGATCAACATTAAAACATTGTTAAAATATGTTTGCATGAAAAAATAAAATTTAAATGTGATTTCAACATTTGGGTAGCTTGTCCCTTTAAAGTGCAAAAACTTATTAATATAAAGATGCATCTTTTTAGCAAAGGCATTCTAAGGGGTAGATTTGCCTGACATTGCTAAATGCTGACAGCATACGCTGTAGGCATTTATCATTACACAAGCATTTCTAGTGAAATGCTTGTGCAATGCCGCCCCTTGCATAATTTGCCGCTAGCAGGGGTGTCAATCATCAGTATTTGATACCTCAGAGGTGGCGGACGAGTTAAGGAGCAGCCTTACGACCACTGCTTCTTAACTTTTGTTTTGAAGGCTCGCTCGGAAACAGCTGCATTCGCAGGAAGATAAATCGCTCTGCAGACTCTTTGCAGCATCATTTACACACATTGGGAAGTAAACATGCACTTGTATCTAAAAATTTGAGTAGATTTTTGCAGTCTAAAAAACATTTAGGAGCATATTTATATATTTATAATGTTTGTATGGAATAGGGCTTTTGAAGAGTTAGGAACAATTTGATAAGCTATGGCATTTGACTGCATATATACAAGGAATACGTACATATGCTCTGTCCACAGTAAAAAAAAACAAAAAAAAAAACAGGCAAACAAAAAAACCACTATCAATGAAAGAGTGAATATTTTACTAAACGTATTTGCTAATACATATATAATGCAAAAACGCTTGTATTCAAAACCGAAATACACTTGTGCATTTAAAGGGACAGTTAAGTCCAAAAAAAACTTCCATGATTCAAATAGGGCATGTGATTTTAAACTACTTTTCAATTTACTTTTATAACATATTTTGTTTTGTTCTCTTGGTATTCTTAGTTGAAAGCTAAACCTAGGAGGTTCATAAGCTAATTTCTTAGACCTTGAAGGCCGCCTCTAATCTGAATGTTTTTTCACTACTAGAGGGTGTTAGTTCATGTGTTTCATATAGATAACATTGAGCTCATGCACGTGAATTTATAGAGGAGTGAGCACTGATTGGCTAAAATGCAAGTCTATCAAAAGAACTGAAATCAGGGGGTAGTCTGCAGAGGCTAAGATACAAGGTAATTACACAGATAAAACATGTATTATTATAACTGTGTTATAACTGGGTTATGCAAAACTGGGGAATGGGTAATAAAGGAATTATCTATCTTTTCAAACAACCAAAAATCTGGCGTTGACTGTCCCTTTAAAGTTATTACTAATAAAAGCATAATGGTTTAATGTATTAACATTTATGTTTTTCAATAATTGTTATATATTTTTGTGCTCTTTAAGAATTTCGGTTTTATATAATGCTTACAAGACAACTCAGTAATATGACTAAATATTTACTTACCATAGCACTTTGCATCTGGAAAAGAGAGGAAAATAAAATGTTAGTACATATAGTTAATTACAGGAAAACTACAACAAAATAATTATATTGTAAACATTTCAGGTTAAAAAAAAAATATATAAAAATTGTGTTTGCTTAAGTTCTAAAATTATTTGGGCTTCTAAGTACAAATAGCAAAATATGTCTTTAATCATCAAAATGCAAAGACACCTGTGGTGATATAAAACATATATATTATATAAAATTTGTAAGCTTTATGTTTTTTTTTTCAGAATTAAAGAAAACATTTAGAAAGCATCTTTATAATTGTGAATGACTCTTTTTATATTATTAATATAGAAGAAAATCCATATAAAACCATTTAAAATACACCCTCACCTGCATGTTTCAGCAGAGCAGTAAGAACAAAAACAAATAGAATTTTCATTTCTCCTGTCCTGGTCCTGATCACTTATTGGTATTATGTTTAGAGATGAATTTTTTCTCCAAATGCTGCTTTTATAAAGAAAACAAAAATGTCAACTACAGCTGGAGGGTATAATGGTGGAAAATGACGCAGTGACTAGAGGGTTAATATACATAGGTCTTTAAAAAAAAAATTAGTATTGTCCCACCCTACTTTTTAAATTTCTGAGAATATTTGGAGCTTCTAACAGATGACCTATATGTGAAGAATGTATGACATACACAGTAGACTTATTTAACAGAGTTACATTTTTAAGCATCACAATGACCCTCCCTAACCCTCCAGGTCAGGCTTCCTGCAAAACATTCTTTTTTCATTTTTTTTCTTTGATGCCTGCAAGATTTCCTCGAGTGGTGCACTAACAGTTACGCACGAGTGAAAAGGGGTTTATCGCAGCTATTTGAACAAATCGGATGTAGCGCTCGTATTACATATTGTAAGTTAATACGATCGCTTGAGTGCAAATTAAGTTAACGAGCGTCGGGAATACATTATAAAGTACACTTACACTCGTAATAACACCATCTAATAAAATAAACATTCAAACAAAAAAAATGTTGCACAAAAAAGTTATAAAAGGCTAAAAGATATGAGGTCTCAAAAAAGGTAGACAAAGGGCTATAACATAGACATACATATCTAAATATGTATATGTTTGTATATATATATGTATGTTTATATGTGTATATATCTATTTACAGACATATATACACATATAAACACATAAATACGTATAAAGATATATAAAGAAGTGCATTGGAGCCCTTAGCATTTAAGTAGATGAAAACATGAAAAAGGATATTTATGCCATATTCATATTTAATAAAGTGTCATACTGTGTATTCACTGTAAATATTTAACATTCCAATGTTCTGCATACAGCAGAACATATTCTATGTATTTATAAACAGATATTTATATATATATATATATATATATATATATATATATATATATATATATATATATATATATATATATATATATATATAGTATATATTCCAATATATAATCATGTATATATAGGTTTAAATATATATTTGTGCAAAATAACATCACAAACACACACATATATATTCAACATTAGTATAAGATCAGATAGAGGAGAAGTAGACAAACCCACAACAGGGTACTCACATTTGGTAGGAGCACTCAGACAGTGCTATTAGGCGCGGACTGGGTACTCAACAGCAACCCAGCTTGCTGATACTTCCAGCGTGTCTCCAGGGACAACTCAGGATCTCCTTTCTAGGACTGGAAAGACAGACTGCCCAAATCTGTTGCTTCACAGGTCAGGCAGATAATGCTGGTGGTATCCAAGGCTCCCACATTAAGCAAAGACAATCCCAATGTATAAAGTAGGGATAAAGGTGGTGTGGTTAGTAGAAATGATCAGTGGCAGTTCCAATATCAAATATAAAAAGGTTGGATCTATTAAAAAATTAAAAGAGATTAAAAACTGGAACAACAGGATAAGACAAACATATCTCTCCTGTTAACATGCAACGCGTTTCTCAGCTATAATGCTGTTTCATAAGGCATATATGGCAAACTGATCATAGCTCTACTATATATACACACACACCAAACAAATCAATCAAGCAATTAAGCAGTATAACAAGCACCTGGAGTTCTCCACCAATAGGAGGACCCACAGATTCTTAACCCTTCATCTATGGCATATAATTCACATTATTGGAATCAACATAAATATTATTCATAATATGCATATGTGTAATGTAGGAAGTTGCAGCAGAATTTGAAAGTATACTTCAAATACATATATACATCTTCATCATTGCCCGTTGTTTATTATTGTCTATACATCGTTATGATAGGCTGCATGATGTCTGGTAGGTGTATAGTTTCCACCAATGGTCAGACGTCGATGTTACACACCCCCTCCATGGCTATCTCTTATTGCCTGGTATTATCATGCACGTCTCTTTTCCTTCGATTGGTGACATATCCTCACATAGTCATTGATTGGCTGCTCGTATCAAGAAGTGTTTTATTTTATTTTATTTTGTTTCAGTGGCGATTATGCGTTTAACTATTATTTGTGTTATGAGGAAAGGGGTCTGGTTGGTAGTGACTGACGTAAAGGATTACCATTGGCAGGCGCCACCACATTGCAATTTATTGGTAGGTTGAGCGTTCATGTCACGCTAAGCACTGATTCTTCTAAACTCTGTCGTGAACTACACATATGTATATGACATTTGTTTGATACATTTTGATAAATTTTTACAGCACTTATTTAGTTGTTCTATTTTCCTCCCTCATGACATCTACTTTAATTTTATATCGATCCTATTAGGATGTTTATTTGTTGACCCCTCACCACCCCACAAATATATGTATTTGAAGTATACTTTCAAATTCTGCTGCAACTTCCTTTATTTACATGACACATATGCATATTATCAATAATATTTATGTTGATTCCAATAATGTGAAGTATATGCCATAGATGAAGGGTTAAGAATCTGTGGGTCCTCCTATTGGTGGAGAACTCCAGGTGCTTGTTATACTGCTTAATTGCTTGATTGATTTGTTTGGTGTGTGTGTATATATAGTAGAGCTATGATCAGTGTGCCATATATGCCTGATGAAACAGCATTATAGCTAAGAAACGCGTCACGTGTTAACAGGAGAGATATGTTTGTCTTATCCTGTTGTTCCAGTTTTTAATCTCTTTTAATTTTTTAATAAATCCAACCTTTTTATATTTGATATTGGAACTGCCACTGATCATTTCTACTAACCACACCGCTTTTATCCCTACTTTATACATTGGGGTTGTCTTTGCTTAATGTGGGAGCCTTGGATACCACCAGCATTATTTGCCTGACCTGTGAAGCAGCAGATTTGGGCAGTCTGTCTTTCCAGTCCTAGAAAGGAGATCCTGAGTTGTCCCTGGAGACACGCTGGAAGTATCAGTAAGCTGAGTTGCTGTTGAGTACCCAGTCTGTGCCTAATAGCACTGTGTGAGTGCTCCTTACTAAATTTGAGTACCCTGTTGTGGGTTTGTCTACTTCTCCTCTATCTGATCTACTGGTACACACAAAGCGCCTCTTTTTGTTCTCTTTTTCTCTACACAGACGTCTTCCTAAAGTTGATGTGAGGAGAGTGCTGCTGCCGCCACCCATCCTTGTATTTTCTCCTGTGATCTATCTTTGTTTGGATCACTCTTTGGGACTGTGTACAGTAATTGATTTTTATTTTGTTCTCTTTGTCATTTTGGATATCTCATTGTATATCTTGTTCCCACTTTTTATTCTTACCACTTGGTAGCAGCATATTATTTACCATTCGAGTGTTGTTTAGAGCGCCCCCTATTTAGTTATCTCTAGTGAGATATCTATTAATTGATTAGTATAAGATACTGGACCTTAAAAATTTGCTCTCAAGCTAGAAATTATCTTCTGTAAAACTTTAAAGGGGCAGTCAACACCAGAATTTGTGTTGTTTAAAAAGAAAGATAATCTCTTTATTACTCATTCCCCAGTTTTGCATAACCAATAATAACCATAATACCAAGAGAACAAAGCAAAATTGGTCATAAAAGTAAATTGGAAAGTTGTTTAAAATTACATTTCCTGGAGGATCCGGTTCCGGTGGAGGAGGAGCTACACAGCAGTGGCTCAGTTTGTTTCTCCAGTCTGTTGGAATTTGGCGGTGATTTTCTCACGCTAGCCCCCTGCCTTGGGGCTTACCCTTGACAGTCATATCACCTACTCCAGAACCCTAAACAGTGGATTACCATCCCACTGCTTTGACCCGAAGTTATTTTACCTTTTTCTTTGACTCAACACACAGGCACTAACTTGGCACCTGCTTACTCATTAGCAGACTTAATCCCATTTTCTCTTACTGATAGCCCTATCCTGTCAGCCTGCCTTCGTCTCCAGTTCTGAGAACTCTAACGGACCCTGACCCTCCCCCCTCCCTGCACTTGCCATCTTCTACTACTTCTCCCGACAGTCTCACATCAACCTACCTGTTTGTGTTTGTTGCCCGCCCGGTGGGTCTTGTCGTTGTGGGCTCGTCCCTCTCCCTCCCCCACCGGTGCTGCGCGGGGGGGAGTCGGGCTTGCATCTGTGCGTGGACCCGCTGTGCAGTTTCCCCCACGTTGTGACGGCCGCTCGGTGCGGCGCCGCCCACTCCCCCCCCCACCGGTGCTGCGTGGGGGAAGTTGAGCGCGGCTCTTGGCTTGGAGGCCATTCTGCCGGATGGCACCTCCGCTGGTCTGGTCCAGTGACATAACGAGCAGGAATTAACTACGGAGCGAGACCGGCTTAAACTTACCGCAGGAGGGGGTGAGTCTGAGTCAGCCTGGCTGGCGAAAAGTCAAACGAATGGTCATTAAGTGATTTGGAAGCAGGTATTGACACCAGTAAGGGCCTACTCAGTAAATCAAGGGTCAACCTATTTTTCAATCATATATTGGGATCACTACCAGTCAAAGTGAAAAGACTGTCCAAGGGAAATTATTAGAAGCCTGAACGAATCTTTGTTTGTTTCCTTAGTTGATAAGCGCCGGGGACCCTGGAAAAAGCCTTTTTTTGTTCTTTACTAATTATTCCGCCTTAAATTCTTCTTGTCTAAATGTTGCTGTTCTCTAAAGCATTATTGTATTTATTAGCATTCTTGGCAATTTTTCTTGTTTTTTCTCCTTTTCATTCCCAGTTTTTGTCACCACTGTTTGCTGTAATAACTGATGCCCCTTAAGGTTTACTTAATTTATCTTTACTAGGGTATAAGTTACTGGGCGATTTAAACCCCTTACTTAAAGGGAGGGAAGGGGGGGGAAAAAAGAAAAGAAAAAAAAGAAATAAATCAAGAAAGGGTAAACTGGGGAGGGTAATAAAGAGGGCTTACATTTAAAGTATTTCTTTGCAATATATATATCTTGTTGTAGTTATTGAAAGGTTTTTGCAAAATATAGGACTTCCCAGACTAGCGCCCGACAATTCACTTCTGTCAGCAAGCACAATCTAGAATTCTGTCAAATCACATCTCTTGAAACTCTCTACTCCCCTGTGCTTAATCTTTAAAATTCTCTTTACTATATATCTTATTTGGTCTTTCTAGATTAAATGAAGTTATTCATTATACTGACTAAATCTGTTTTCCATTGCATACAACCTGTCATACAAGCTACTCTGTACACACGGTTTCCACCTTAAGCTCACCTTACTATAATTTTGATATTTAGTATGTCCATTAGCCCATAGGCAAATTCATAATCTCTCTGGTGTAGGGCCAAGGGAAGCTTTATTCTCGGCCTTCCACTTAGTAGAGGCTATTATTTAAAGTCAGACCATCCACTTAAAACATCAGGGAGACTAAGAAAAAAAAAAAAGGAAAAAAGGAAAACATTTTTTTTTCTTTTTTCCTAGGCTGTGATTGGTGCATAGTTTTTACTTCAAGGTTCTCTAGGCCTTAATTTTTCCAGGCTCTACATTGAGTCAAAATAACCCCCTGATTCTGCCCCCCTTCTGCCGCCACCATCGTTTTGGCGATCAAGCTTTATTCACCTCACCTGGCTTGGCCTCTAATTCACTCTCTTTTTTTTTTTTTTTTTCTTCCTTTCCCCTCTCGCACGTCGATAATAGACTGTCTCACCGACACCACTTCCCTACCTCCCTCACTTCCTACCCCCACCTCCCCATGATATTTTTAACATAGTAGGCACAGGAAGGATTTTTTCCCCAAGTTTCACTTTTCTCTTTCTTCTTTTTTTCCACCATTTTTTCACATAGTGGCACATGGATACATTTTTTCACATTCACTCTAAGACTCCCTCGCCAATGATGGCGGCAAGACAAAGAGACAGAAAAGTAAAAAATACCGCAGACATTCTGCCTGAGTCTCAAACATCCGTCACATCACCTCTCGCACCTGATACCTATAACATGCAAATTTTGGTTACCAAAATTTCAGAGGCTCTGACACCACATTTTGACATACTTAAGGCTGAGATTAAGCAAGACCTTGCATCACTTTCACAAGAAGTCAGGCAATTCGCCATCAGAATCAGCGAAGCTGAACAGAGGGTCTCGGATCTGGAAGATCTAACCACACTACACACTACTAACTTAGACGCAGTTAACCGATCCATTACTACAATACAGACTAAACTAGAAGACTTTGAGAATCGTTCCCGCAGGAATAACATAAGGATAATTGGTATACCAGAGAATGGGGCCCATGAGGACCTAGCTAGGTTTGTTTCAGAAACAATGCCACAACTTCTTAAGCTTCCACCTAATTATCCCAAGATCATAGTCGAATGAGTCCATAGGCTAGGTAAGCCCTGGATAGACAACAAAGGGAATCACAGGCCTAGACCGGTAATAGCGAAACTCTTGAATTTTCAGGATAAAGTCGCATTGCTACAGTTCTTTCGTAAAAATCAACCTATATCTATTAATGGATCAAGGATTCTCCTCTTCCAGGACTTCTCCTCTGAGACGTCCTCCAGGAGGAGAGCCCTGGCCCCAATTTGTTCCAAACTCATTCAGCAAGGATATCAGGCCACTATTATCTATCCAGCAAAATTAAAAATTATAGAAGGCACAAACACTCATGTTTTTAATTCTTTATCAGAGGTTGAACAATTCCTGAAAGAATCAAACTTGTTAGATAAACAACCATCTGAGCAAGGCAGGTCATTAGCTCCTTCCTAAATTAACTTATGTGTCGTGACTTTTTTTTTCTCTTTTCTTTCTTGTTTTTTTCCCTCCCCTCTTTTTCTCTCTGTATCAACAGTAACTGGACTATTTTTTTTTCTTCTTTTTCCCTCCTGCCTTTCACTCCCCTTGCCCACTTTTTTCAGGTATCATTCCTTTCTCTCTGAATGGCAAGTCTTAAGTTAGTATCATGGAATGTGGGTGGGATCTCCACCCCCATTAAAAGAAAATCCATCCTTACGCACTTGAGAAAATTAAATACCAACATAGCATTCCTACAAGAGACTCACCTGACTCCAGAAGAGTCTTTAAAACTTAAATCTACCTGGGTGAGGGAAAATTTTTTTCCCCCAGGTGTTCGAGGGGTGGCTATATTAATCGGGAAAAAAACAGACCTAGAGGTCATTCACAGTGAGGCAGACTCTCAGGGTAGGTTTGTGTCAGGGAAGTTAGCATATCATATCTGTCACTTTAAATTTCAATCCTCTACCCTATTTAAGGCCCCTCCTCCCTATTCTCCCTGCTTGGTAATTTGCATCAGTTGTTCCAGTGACTCCTGCCTAAGAGACCTTGCCCTTTTTTTTCTCTATACTGGGGAAATTATTTCTTGAGCTACTAACGTTTAGCTGAGTCCTGCTGGCCTCAGCTCTCCTACTCCGGTGCTCTTCAAACAGCTATACATCAGCGATAACGGAACCAAAATTCACCGCCTAAGTTCTTCCCTGCTGCAACACCGGGTGTCTGTGACGTCACACCCGGCATCTCAGCGTTTCTCCCAGCGCGTGTACTGCGCTCTCTCTCATATGGGTAACAGTTCAACCTGCAAGCTGCTCACATGCTCTGCCTGACATTCTTCAAGGAATTGGTCTGTATAATCATTATTACCTTTTGCTGGATAATCTGCATGATACTTACGTTTACTGCTTGACACCGTTACCTTAATAGACTGTGATACTAACCTCAGCTGCATTATTCCTATGTTTGCAAATCTCATTACAATCTTGTTACCGGACACTGCTTGTCAATTGTCATACCTACTAACACAAATACCGCAACTCTAATCTGACTGTTTTGGTTATCATTATTTAAGGACTGCCTTATCAACTACTATCTGCATATCCTTGAATAACAGTTACCAAACCTAAATTACCACCTCTGTTGCTGCTCTTACCTTACAGTAGAATTCTAATACCTACTATTGGCAAAGTTATAAAGCCTCAACTGCCACATATTGGGCTTTCTCCTCAGTACATAACATTGTTCTAAACACACTTATATATATATTCACTACTACTCTGTGTGCCTTTTAATCTCATTGGGGGATAACTCCTCTGTCTCATATGTTATATTTTGCCACTTGTGAGAATGAGTGTGACTGTCTACTGTATATACTTTTATATGTGTGCTGTGTTTGTGTGACTTTTCTGATATTCTTATATCAAGCTTGGAGGAACATCTACCATAATTACCTGTAGATTCCTCTCTATCTTAAACCATCTATTGATATCTATCTATCATTATCAATTGGTTGCGTGACAGCTTTTCACTCTGTACCCTGCAGTAGTGACCCTCAGTTCAATGAGCATAACTTGATTCCTATAAGTTAAATCTGTGTGAATCCAAGGTTTGGTGTGAGGCTGAGAGGATACTAGGTACCAGTACTTTTTCTATCACTTGTTCTGACATATAATATATAACATCACAGTTTGTACTGTTAAAGATAAAAATTGGTAAAGAGATTTTCACTCTTTGCAATATCTACGCCCCTAACAAACTGGCTCCAGCCTTCTGGTTTAAAATATAGGCTAAGATTCTTTCTGTGCAAGAGGGTCATCTGGTTCTAGGTGGAGACTTTAATATGGCGCAAAATTGCTTAAACAAAAGAGAGACAATTTAGAAGCAAAAATATTTAAATCAATTAAGCAGAATCTGGCAGTTAAGGATATTTGGAGATGTCAAAACCCAGATGTAAGAAACTTTACCTGCCTTTCCAGGGCCCATAAGACTATGTCCAGAATCGATTTACTCCTTATCAGCGATTCTTTATGTAAATTTGAAGTAAAGACAGGCATCCTTCCCATCTTTCTCTCAGACCATGGTCCAACATATTTGGAGTTTCAACTGAGTCAGTTTATAAACAAACCTATACGTTTTATTTTTCCCTCATTCCTTACAACAGACTTAAAATTTAAAAACTGGCTTAAACTGAAATTTTTCGACTATGTTCAACATAATTGCCATTATATAGACTCCCCTCTGCTCTTCTGGGAGGCAGCGAAGGCTGTCCTTAGAGGTGAAATAATAGCTTATAGTGCTATGAGACTGAGGAAAATAAGATTGAGAGAAAAAGAAATTACCAACTCTATAATTAATTCCTATAATTCATATCTCCTGGAAAACTCGCCCAGGAACTGGGCAAAATATATTAGAGCCAAGAACGCTGGGGATGCCTTCGCTGTCTTCCGGGAGACACAGAGGGATCTAAAACTTCAAGCCAGGTTATACAGATTTGGGAATAAATCGGGTAAGCTGCTCGCCAATTTAGTTAAAAAAGAAAAAAAATCATCTTGTATAGAAACCATACAACAAGAGGGTATCTTCTTAAAGAAACCTGAAGAGATTGCCCAAGCATTCATTACTTATTACCAGGACCTCTACTCCCACAAGAGCTTGGACCAGTTCAATGAGAGGCAATTCTGGCAGGAAATTTCCTATCCTAAAATTAAACCTGATTTACTTGAAATTCTCAACGCTCCAATACGGGAATCTGAGATCATAAAAATTATTTCACATCTTCCCCTTAATAAAACACCAGGTCCAGACGGTATGCCCAATGAGTTCTATAAAATTATGAATACAGAGCTAGCTCCTTATCTTAACAATCTTTATAATGGTATTTATGTTAAGGGAGAGCCAGTTGCTACTTCTTTTTCTGCTTCTAATACAATCTTAATTTTGAAAGGTGGGAAGGATCCTTCACTCAAAGAGTCATATAGACCGATAGCCCTCTTAAATGTAGATTATAAAATCTTAGCTTCAATTCTTGCCAGCCGCCTACAGCAATCACTTACTAAAATTATACACCCAGACCAGGCTGGATTTTTATTTAAAAGAAACTCCTCGGCAAAAATCAGAGAGGCTCTGATTGTAACTGAATACTTTAAGTCAGGTGGGACGTCGGAGAGTCGGTGGGAGGGGGATGTTTCTGATTTAGCTATTGTCTCAATAGATGCAGAGAAATCCTTTGACTCAATTCATTTTGATCATCTTTTCACTTCTTTAAATAAATTTGGATTCAAAGGCGAATTTTTAAGATTTATTAAAAATGTATATAAAAATCCATACACAAGATTGATTGTTAACAATAGCATCTCCTCACAGATAACCCTCGGAAGAGGGACCCGACAGGGATGCCCCCTCTCCCCACTGCTCTTCGACGTCTCAATAGAGCCCCTGGCGATCATGGTCAGACAACAATTGCCCGGAATTAAAATTGGGGACCAAGTTATAAAAATAGCCCTCTATGCAGACGACGTTTTACTTTATCTTTCAGACACCCAGTTTAGTATACCAAAATTTTTAGATATTGCTACTAGGTTTGGATCTTTCTCAGGCTTTAAGATTAATCAAGCAAAATCAGAGCTATTTTGGCTGAGGAAGAATAAAAACTCTCTTTCCAACATCCCTTTTAGCCTGGCAACAGACTCCTTCCGTTACTTAGGAATTTTTATTGCCTCCAACCCAGCGGAGCTCTATGATCTTAATATTACTCCAATTCTAAACACCCTACGGGAGAAACTAAAAAACTGGCAGGGCCTCCCATTATCTATCTCCGGTTGGATAGCTCTTTTTAAAATGGTCTTATTACCAAAACTTCTTTATGTATTACAGAATACTCCAATATTGCTATTGGAGAGGGATGTGCGATTACTTAACAGCGCACTCAGCAAGTTTATCTGGCAGGGGAAAAGACCAAGGATATCTTTAAAGAAACTATCCCTTTCAAAAGAATACGGAGGCCTTGCCCTGCCTAACATTCGTTTCTACAATTATGCCTTTCTTATGCGAGTAATAGCCGAGTGGATCTCTAACAGTAACTATGTAACAAACAACTTATTAGAGGGAGCCATATGTCATCCGTATATCCCGTCAGCATTAATTCACTGTCCTCCTAAAGAATTACCTAAAGAAATTAAAATGTTTAAATCCCTTTTCAATCCAATAAAAGCATGGTGGAAAGTAGGGGAACTTCTATCTCTAAACTGTAAAGTCTCACAATATTTACCATTTCTGGGCAACCCAAAATTCCCAGCAGTGTTGAGGTCGACCTTATTTAAAACTTGGCATAATCAAGGTTTGGATACAATGATAAGCTTAATAGATACAGACAGGAAATGTGTTAAATCCTTTGAAGAATTAAAAAGAGAATTTAATATTAGCAACAAGGATTTTTTCACATATCTACAAAGTAGACACTTTGTCACAGGGCTCATGACAGATTCAGCTTGGACATGGTCTCTGGGCAAACTGGAAGGCTGGTTAGCACTGTACAAAAGTGGTCAGAGATCCATTTCCTTATGCTATCAATTAATTAATTCAAGCAAAGCGGACTTGGTGACCCAGAAACTTGCTCTACTATGGAACCAGATGACCCTCCATTATATTATTGATACTAAATTTATTCAATCATCAATCCAGAAAATTGCTCAGGTCACCTTGTCAGCCACCTGGCGTGAGTCGCATATTAGACTACTACACAATTCCTACTTTACCCCCAATAAAGGGAGCAGAATCCGTAACTGTGGGTTTAATAAGTGTCCAAAATGCTCGCAGACAGCAGCAAATTTAATCCATATGATATGGGAGTGCCCTAAAATAAGACACCTGTGGTGGAAGCTAGAGTTCTGGCTCACCAGAACTCTTAAAATTCCTATACCAGGTTTTACACAGTTACAAATTGCATTTGGGCTCCCAAACCATTTTGAACATCAAACAAACGATAACATTGTCCTCCTTTCCATACTAGCTACTAGATATCTTATCTTTAAAAAATGGAAGCTAAGAGCAACGCCATCCATTCCAGAGATTAAAAATTGCTTAAAAAAACAATGCCTGTTAGAGCAAAGAGATACTAATTTAGATAATGAGGAAGATGTTATACAATTTTTTAACAAATGGTCAGTATTCATTAGATCACTCCCGGATACGGAGATAAATGATTTAATTTTTCCATTCAGGAATTCCGAACTGGTACTCCTGGGGGCTTGGTAGAAACTCAGATGAGAAAGTTGACCTATTACATCGCATTAGATGTATCTGTTATAGACCTTGTTAAGCACAGTCTCTTGGCGGGCGAGGGGAATGACTCGATTAGGAGGACTCCCCCCTTTTTTTTTTTTTTTTCCTCTTCTCTTTTTCTTTCTTTGTTTCCTTATTGTTATTTAAGATAGGTTGTATAAGTTTAAATTTAACAAAATATTCAAGCTTGACTATAAATTAACTTTCTTTTTCAAATGTTCAAATGCTTAAATTGCGTCCTGCGTGACGCAACAAACTGTTGCGGTCGAATTGTAGACTATAATTGTTAAAAATGTATACGTCTTGCATGGCGTAATCTGTTGGAACTTATTTTTTCTTTTTTGCCAAATAATAAAAAAAAATTACATTTCCTGTTTAAACCATGAAAGGTTTTTTTTGGACTCGACTGTCCTATTAAGGAAGTTTTAGGGAAATAGGAATGCATATGTATTTCTAGTATTCTTAGGCTGCTTTTTTCCTTTTTTCCTTTTCTTTTCTTTTATTGGGAGAAAAATAATAATGTATCACAGGGCATTCAAAGAAAGGCATCAAGACAAGATAGTACAGATGAAATAGTTAGGTTCAGATAGGACTAAAACGCAAATATGGTCGATCTTGTCTGTTTACTGAGAGAAAACCCAGAAGAGTAGTACAATATAGTCTGAGTACTGAGTCCTGCAATATGTCAGCCTGGGGAATCCAGGCTAGCTCTTTTTTTCCTTTTCTCTTCCTTCTTTACTTTATAATGTATTTTCCTTCAATTTTTAGGAAGTTTCAAGTCATAAAAAGTATTTGAAGATATTAAAAATGTTTTGCAAACTTATATCATTCTCTAAACTGGTCTTTTATAAAGTACATTTGTTACATAACTAACAAACAATTAAAACTTTTGATTATTACAAAGCAAAGTCCACAAGAAGATTCTGGTGGTTTGAGAGTAAGCGTGTAGGCCTACTAAGAGAAGTGATAGGTGAGTAAAAAGTGGGAGGGATTCTCCCATTGTTGGTTGGGTGGGGAGAATGAGAAAGAGAAAAAAAAAGGGAGGAAACAGGAGGGGAGGGAGAACAGGGAGGAAGCTGGGTGGTGGGTCGGCTGAAACTGGGTAAAGGGGACAGTAGATTGGACTCAGTAGGGTCTAGGAGTTAGAAGAGAGACAGTAGTTTGGGCTCACCAACAGCATCCCATGGATCCCAGATAAGGAAGTGTAGATCATGTTGTAGCTTAGAGCTGTATACATAGTTTTCCATTATTCTGAAATGTGCGATTAGGTTTATTAAGCCTTGCCAGTGTGGGGGGTTAAGTTTTTTCCAATTCCTAGTTATTGATAATTTAGCCGCCATCAATATTGTGATTAATAGACAGCATTTGGGGAGGGTCTGGTTATGCAAATTAATATGTAGGAGTGCAGTTTTGGGAGGCAGATTCCTGGTCAGGCCCAGGAGCTGGCATAATGTGAGCAATTTGGACCAAAATGGTTGGATGACAGGACATGACCACAAGATGTGTTGTGAATCCCCAATCTGTGAGCAACCTCACCAGCATAGAGGGGAGAAGGTGGGGAACATCTTATTCAGTTTGGATGGGACATAGTGCCATCTGGTGAGCAGTTTGTAGAAGAGCTCATAAAGGGTCATGCAGTGAATGGATTGTTTGGTGTGTGTAATCGCTGTGCTCTAGACTTTTTCTGGGAGTGTTAATTCCCAGCCTTTTTCCCAGGCTAGAATGTGTTTAGATTTGGTCAAGTCTTGGGAGTTTAGGATGAATTGATAGTGATGAGAGAGAGGGGAGAAGATATGTGTTTTCATTTAAATTCTAGTTTTCCATACAGTAAGGGGCCTCGGAGGGTCAGTGAGAAATGCCCAGGATTTCATTAGTGAGCAAAGCCTCAATAATTCAAAATGAAATTTAACTGGTGTGGAGGTCTTTTCTATAAAGCTGTCATGTGGCATAAGATCTTTCTCAGTGTAGAGGTCTAAAATTCTAAGCCCTGTTAATCTGGATTTCACACTATGACTCGAGGTTGGGAGGCTGTATAGTAGTCCTCGAGGGAATGAATTGGAGATGGATGGAGGAATTTGAGTGTGGTGGCGGAGGTGTAACCATTGGTCTCTACATTGAATGACAATCTTGTTTGGAGGGGGATGAAAGTGGAGCTATGGGAGGGGTTCCATAGTAGGTCCGTTAGTATCATATGCGCAGGGAGAGAGGCCTGTTCAATCTGGTGCCATCTGGGGGGAGTTTGGGTATCTGTCCACAATGTGATGTGTGTGATATTTGCGCTTCGTAGTATGAGCGAACAACAGAAATTCTCGAGCGCTTGCCATTCCAGATATACGTATTGATGACAGCCTGAAATGTGTTTAGGAGTGTGGTTGGAAGTCTCATGGGTAGACATCTGAAAAAATAGGTGAGTTTAGGGAGCTGCATAATTTTGATCACTGCTATTCTACCTAGCCACAAGATCTCTTCATACCTCCTGGAGTTTAGGTCTTGCTGTAGCTGGGTCTGTAATGTATTGAAGTTTCTGTAAATGATTACTTTAAAGTCATGGGATAGAAATACTCGTGCGTAAGTCCTTTATGGGACTATTTAAAATTATAATATCTCTGAAGTAGTTTGATTGTGGATTGGGGCAGATTTATAGGGAAGGCTTCTGTCTTACTTATGATAAGTTTATAAAATGAGATGGACCCAAAGTCATTTAAAAGATCAAAAAGGGAGGTGCCCGGGTCAGTTAGGAATAAGGACAGGTCATTCGCATATAAAGCAACTTTTTGGTGGGTGTCATGTAAGAGGACACCTTAAATTTGTGTGGAGTTCTGAATTGCCACACCTAAAGGCTCTATTGCCAAAGCGAAGAGCAGGGGGATAAGGGGCATCCCTGCCTAGTCCCGTTATGGATGTTGATCAGTTCAGAGCAGAAGCCTACCCCTCAAACCCTGGGTGTGGGAAAGGAATAGAGTGCCTGGACTGCCTTAATAAAGCCCTTTGTGAGGCCAAATGCATGAAGAGTTGAAAACATGTATTCCCATCTCACCCTGTCGAATGCTTTTTCTGCGTCCATTGACAGGGCGAGGAGGGGAACCCCCATACCGGAAACCTCTGTAAAGATGTTTAAGAGGCATCTGGTGCTATCTGGGCCCTGTCTTCTTAGGATTAAATCCACCTGGTCTGGGTGAATGAGGTCTGGGGGCTTAACATTTAGTCGGGTGGCCAGGATTTTAGCATAGATTTTGATGTCCACATTTATTAAATAAATTGGTCTGCAACTTTCACAGAGGGAGTGGTCTTTGCCCTCTTTAGGTATGGTAAAAACCGTGGCTTCCAGAAATTCCAGCCTCAGGGTCCCTTCTGAGGAGGAGGCATTAAAAAATCAAAGTAGGTATGGGGTCAATAGTTGGGAAAAGTTCTTATAGAATAAAGTCGTGAATCCATCAGGTCCTGGGGCCTTATTTAGTTTTAGGGAAGTTATCACCGATTTTAGCTCCTCGGGGGAGAGGGGATCTAAGACGTCCAGAGTGTCTTCCTCGGTTAGGGTGGGTAAGGGCAGGGAAGAGAGAAAGTGGTGTATTTGTACTAGAGGAGCTTTGGTTATTTCAGGAGATGTTTCTATGTTGTATAGGGACTCGTACAGTAGTATTGGGCAAATGATTTTCCAATTTCCTTAGGGGAATATGTTGGGCCTACTGGTGTTTTAATAGTTGGGATTCTGCGCTGTTAGGTGCGGAGGCGTAATTTGTAAGCTAGGAGTCGGGCAGCATGGTTGCCTTTGTAGTAATAAGGTTGTCGTAGGGAAAAAAGGTTGGATTGGACTCCTTGTTTCTCTAAAGAGTTGACCTTGGACCTTTTTAATGCTATTTATTCAGATATCAACCTAGATGGGGCTTTTTTATTTCCTCTCTCTAAGGTGCGGAGGTCCGCGTACAATTGGGCTAGGGTTTTGCCCAGGTTCTTTCGATCCTTCACATCTTGCTTAAGAAAGTGACCCCTAAGGAAGGCCTTGGCAGTTGCCCACAGCGTGGGATCATCAGTTTCCCTATTGTCATTTAGTGCGAAAAATTCTTCAATCATTTTTGAGGTTGACGCTAATTGAGGGGCCCAAAATGAGGGAAGGCATAAGTCTCCAGGAGGGGGGGGGGTGCTCGAGAAAGAAGATGAAGGCAATATTTCCACCGATATCATGTCATGATCTGACCAGGGGCAAATTGATATTTTGGGGTGTGATAAGTTATCGAGAAGGGACAAGTAGCATAGTAAATCAATCCGAGAATAGGACAGGTGTGATTTTGAAAAGAAGGTAAAGTCCCTCTCAGTAGGAGCAAGACATCTCCAAGAATCAAAGAGGTTGTATTAGTACATGAGGGATCAAAAGGTGTGAGCTGGGGTGGTTAGTCCTTTGTCTGGTGGTTTTTGAGAGGGGTTGCTTTTATCTAGGGTTGGGTCCCAAGTAAGATTGAAATTGCCCCCAATAAGGAGGATGCCTCTATGGACTTGATCAATTAGTGGGAGTATTTTTCGTTAAAACAGTAGTTGTTTGGAGTTAGGGGCATATAAGGATACTAGTGTGTATTGGACATTGTCCAGCTGACATACCATAACTAAGAATCTGCCCTCTGGGTCTCTTTTCAGGATCTGGATATCGCAGGAGATAGATTTGTGGACCAAAATTGCAACTCCTCTTTTTTTGTCTTCAGAGGATTCTACCTGGCATATTGGGAATAATTTGGAGTTTTGTAAAAAGATAGAGCCCTGAGGCCAGTGGGTTTCCTAAAAAAAGGCCAGTTTTACATTGTTTTTTAGTAAATATCTTAGGAGGAAGCTCCGCTTAGTGGGGAAATTTAGTCCTTGGGTGTTGAGGGTGGCAACTATAATGTTTGACATGGTAAGTCTGGTAGAAATAGAGGTTGAAGGCGGCGGAGAGTAGCTGTGCAGGAACATGGCTGCATTTTGAGAAAGCTCCGTAACATGTCCTAAGTTCACGACTCGATTCTGGTGATAGTAGGAGGAAGAAACACCTAATCTACTACCGCATCAATGTGGCTACCAAACAGGAACTTCATCGTGTGAGAATCATAGCCATAACTGAGAAACTTGGAGGTTCCATAACAGAACCGACATCGGGCACCCTCCTTATGATCAGCGATAAGGTTTGCTGGGCGAGATAGGTGACACTGACCTAAAAGAAACCCGACAGCTACCTGGCACAAATTTACAGTACCAGGTGGACCTGACGCGTCACTTTATCCCTATCGGGTGTTGGAGTCACGACTGCCGCCATAACCTCACTCCACGTGGCACATCCCTGTGGTCTAGCAAGACGCTATGAGAGAGCCACGAAGTTAGGAGAACCTGACTAACTTTCCAACTTTAGCTGTCTCACTTGTGACAAATGGCCCACAACTTTCTCCAGGCACACTCGGATACTCACACTGTGCCAATGATACAGCCCATATGACGCACCTTGCTCTGCAACCCGCACGACCTTCACAAAGTGAGTACCGCTTCCTTATTCCCTGGGACCTTTAATTTTACACTTCTGTTAAAAGACGGTCCTCTTGACAAATACTGCTGAAACTCATTTGTCAGACCCTCAAACTTTAACCCCCTCTTCAAAAATCCAATCCACTATCTCAATGCTAACATCCAAATCTGACCTTGCAGACCTGAAAACCTTTATTAAAGCAGAAATTTCCTCATTGAGAAAAGACATCAATGAAATGGGGTCTAGGTTGAAATGTCTGGAGGAAGGTAAGGATGACTTGAATAACATAGTGTCCGACTCTAACTACCAGCTAACACGCCATGAGTCCCTTATACAATCCTTTCAATTGAAAATTGAAGATCTGGATAATAGGAGCAGGAGAAGCAACCTCCGGATCCATTGGTTCCCAGAAGAGGCAACATTGGAGTCCCTACCCTCATACCTCCTACAGTTATTTGAAAATATTATACCAACCCTTAAGCTGACCGAAGCATCTATGGAAAGGGCCCATAGGGCATGAAAAACCCATGCCAAATCCTCCTCCAAGAGACATCATCATAAAATTTACAAATTTCCTGGACAAGGAGGCAATATAGAAACAAGTTAGGCTACAATGTGAAATTAAATTCCAAACCTACAGTATATAGATTTTTCAAGATATTTGCCCTGCGACTATTGAAAAGCGTAAAGAAATTTGCTTTATTATGCAAACCCTGCAAGAAAGAAAGGTGAAATACCTCTGTGGGTTCCACTTCAGCCTTATAGTCCAGAAAGAGGGCAAGATGCATGTATATAAGGACCCAGAGGATCTGAACTCCTTCTCCAGAGGACTCAACATTACATTCCCTCAATCCATCAATGTCGCAAGTTCCCACCATTCGAAGCAAAGCTGTGCCTCAACCTCAGAGGTCATAATGGTCCACCATCAACAACAAGAAGAAAAAAACAGAAGATCCAATAGTTACTACATAACTTATGATATCTTCTAAAGGAAATTTCCATATCACATCTATGCTAGGAAGAAGTGAACATTTAGTATTCCAGCACATGGTCGGATAAGTATATAGTGTCATGTCTGTATCTGTATCCCATTGCTTGTCACATACCCGTGTCGCTTGTATCTCTCAGTAGACACAAGTGAAGGCTGTCCTGTTGATACCATTAAATGTGTTATTGTCTGTTTGTGCCTAGCTAGTATTAACAACCTCACCCATAAGAATCCTCAGTGCATAGTTGAATACTTATAGATAAGATAATCTGATGAAATATCTTAGAATGCGTGTAATAATGTAACAAAGTTCCAATTCCACTTTCTAAAATATAGTTTGTAACTGATTTTGTAACTAAGATCGGATGCTGTAACAACCTTAGTAAAGCACAAATGTCAGCAAGTTTATTAAGTAGTTGATAATACTATTAAATGGTTAAACAGTATTTTGTGTGGAAGCAATATGAGAGTCAACAAAGTTAATGGAATGCTCAGAACTGATTAAGATAAACAAGCTATTGTCACTTATGGAACACTTGTACATTTAGTGCAGTTCCCAGTAACTCAGATTTCCTACAATATCTGATGTTGCACAAAAGCAGGTATTCAAAGTAGCAACTTTGAGGTAAATATTGTTATACTTGCAGATTCCACAGGCTCTGATGTTTGGAAGTTTATCAGGTAAGTGTGTAGCTGCAGACTGTGTTCCAGTAATGACACAGGTGAATTCAGCTCAGAGCTAATGAGGCTGACAGGCTAAGCAGGAGAGGATGAGACTGCTTAGCACAGACGAAAAATCCAGTGTGAATGCTAGGATAAGATACAGGTTAGTAATGTTAGCAAGGTGGATTGAATAAATCTGAGAATAGTTTTGAAAACACTGAAGTTAGGCTTCGAGAGGAGTTAAACCTAGAGACTAGTTACTAGATAAAACAAAATATTCAAGCACGGGGGGTGGAGCCAGCAACGCTAGAGAGTGGCCACACATTCCTAAAGCTCCAGCTATTACAGTTTTAAAATTGATTTAAAAAAGCTTCTTAAAGGCAAATCACACTTTCTAAGCATTAAAGAACGTGTGACAGACTTCAGCTTAAGACTTGGCGAAGGTCATAATACGACACTGATGCAGCTATCTTTCGGTATAACCGGAGGCCTTTTCTGACGCTGAGCAGGCGGTGGCCATTTTTCTACCCGCATGGCAGGGAAGCTATCCTATATAGACCAGCCTACACTCCCCTATGCGACCTGAGACTTTTCTTGCTATAATCTTAGCCCTCTGCATTTAAGATGGTGGACGCCCAATTGATCTTAGCTGAGCTACACAAACTTCTAAAGTCTTATAGCCTCATTCTCACTACAGCTCCGGTCGGCACCTTGGATCCTGCAGACTTCGGTGGAGTACAGGAAGACTTGCCTATGCCCGGCCAACAGCGGCAGCAAGAGCTGTGATGCTTTGGGGCCCCGGCATTTACCGCATACCTCAGAAGCGACTAAGTTCTTAAATAATTCTGCTGTTGCAAGCTGGCTACCTGATCAGTACAGATCCCAAGAACCTAGAGTGGAAAGTTTGGCCCAGGAATTTGGGGATCTCTCGCACAGCACTCTCACCTCCTGCCTGCCATCGTCGCTGACAGACCAAACGGCTGGAGCTCCTACATGCGGGCTGATCTCGGTCATTTGTCCTGCTTTTTGTCTGGGATATCAAGAGAAAAGAGATAAGTGTGGCTTTTCCTCTGATCAAGCATTTAGATTGTACCTGGGATGAAGCTGGGAGCTAGCCCATTAATTTAGGAATAAACTTACCTTAATCTGGCCATCCGGTGTGGGATAGATATACTGAGCTGTGGGGCCACCGGAGGCTAACCTGATCAGATAACGCAGCTATGAGGGTGAACAGACTTTAAGCTACTGTGGGACTGCACTCTTTCTATTACTTACTGGGCAGAATGCCTGTTTTATAGTTATAATACTGCTTATGTTTACATGCTCCTTGTTTAGTGGTAAGCTTACGATTTTAGGTGGTACACGGCTTTGTGTTTCACTACCATGTTTAACTTTCTCTTTTGCGCCTGGAACTCATCATAGACGAGCCAAGATACCGTTTATTTTTGATAAAAGCACTATGCTAGAACAGCTCTGGTGCAGAGCTCCGTGCCAGCTACAAAGATAAAGTGAGAATTCCCTCTAAATTTTATAGCCCGAGCCTATTTGCCCTAGACAGGGATCGTGTCTGGGCCCTGGAGAGGCAGGCAAGCTACATCTGCCCCCACTGAAGCCCGCCTTCTAACTGTCTAAAGGGAAGCCAGGCAGACGGCGCAACGAGAACGGCGGCCATCTTGGCCTAACAGGCATAAGGAAGACAAGCTGAATTTGCGAGCTAACTGGTGAGGTCACCTCACAAACCCCAGAGCGGGCGGAAAGAAGCACCGGGGACTCGCTGACCGAATCGGGAGCTGTACTCTGCTCCTTGCCGGGCTCCGCAGGCTGGAGTGGTGCGGCGGTGAGCAACCACGTGGCGCTGGAGGCGCCTGAAGAGGCAAGTAAGGAGGACGCAGTCTTACAGCAGCCCATCAACATCCCACAGGTGACAGAACCATCGGAGCATTTGACACAGGCTCCCGGTCTTCTGGATCTGCTCTGCATACCTCCATTAAAGTACACCGGAGCAGTGAGGGTGACAGCCCGACCCGGGTAAGCCTGCTGAGACCAGACTGCATTGGGTAAGATCGTGCTGTCCATACATACGGCCCCAATTTTCTTAATACTCTGGTGGCGGTGAGGAGGCTTAGAGACTTGGAACCTTTTCATATGGGCCACCTCTGAATAAGGGGATTAATAGAGCTCCCTGGACTGCACACATAGGTCATCGGCCCCCCCTGGTGCTTTATTTAATAATATTTGGAGATCATTATATTGTGGCACCTGCTAATGACTTTCTGGATACCACCTAGGTCCCTGTAGGGCAGTGAGTTGTACTGGGAACTATAAGAGTTACATGCTGCATAAAATCCTGCTTTGCCTTGGCCCTCAGACACTGACCTTTCTGCTCATATTTAAAACTGCAAGATACCAGATGCACTGCGTGGGCCCAAGGCCCCAATAAGGTCTGAACATTAACAGTGACTTTATAAGGGACTTTTCACCTGCAGGAGCCCCCAACAAGTTGCTTGTATTTCCCTGTAATCTACTGCTTGCAAAGAAGTTATTAGTGTTTTCTCTTGGCTGTGTGCAACATATGCTTTAATCAATCTTTTGCTTCGCAGGTGGAATTGCATTTATAGGCACACAGATTGTATGTTTTGCACGGTATTGATATATTCTGTATGATACCGGCTCACTTTGTGTAACTATAGCCCTGCCTGATAAGGGGAAGATAGAGAGCCTGTGCTGTGTTGTGTACTGCATGCTGCTTTAACCGTCTCTTTGCTTTGCAGGTTGAATAACATTTTTGGGCACACTGATTATACACTTTGATATGTACTGATGTATTATCTATACTGACTGCTCATTTAGGGTAACAAGTGTCTGATCTGTGTGAGTGGTTGGGGGAGGCATATTCTGGGCGGCATATTTGTCCATTACCCAAGCTAACAAATAGACAGTATATAGTGTATGGAGAAATTTCTAGTACCAAACAAAATGGCGAGCAGGAATAAGAATACAGACCGCAGAGCTAAAGTAGGTTCTGATGTAGGTACCCAGGCTACCTCTTTTGAACATATCCCAGAAAGCCATGTCCTAGACCCACACCCTATAGTAAAGCAAATATCCACCCTTTTTCTACCCAAGATAGAAAATTTACAGAAAGGGGTTGACACTCTTGCGGAGGAAGTAAAACAATTTTCGACAAGGGTATCGGAGGTGGAGGGGAGGGTGTCAGATTTAGAGGACACACAGAATGTCAACACTAATAAATTGATAGCATTGGAGAAACACACTGTAGCTCTTCAACAAAAGATTGATGATCTAGAAAATAGATCACGGCGGAATAACCTCCGCCTGTTAGGTCTGCCTGAATCTATCAAAGCAAATGATATCTTGAAATTTGTTGAAACCACTCTCCCATCTCTGATAGAGATCCCTACTGACGCACTAGTGCGTAGTGTAGAAAGAGCACACAGGGTGGGCCCAGAAAGACCGGCCATGGATCGCAATGCACAAGCAAGGCCTGTAATGATAAAATTCCTTCATTTTCAGACTAAAATGGCAGTCCTTAGGGCGTATCGAAAGATGGGGGAAGTGTCTTTTGAGAACTCTAGGATTCTACTCTTCCAGGACTACTCTGCAGACCTAGTGAAACAGCGCAGAGAGTTCTCAACAATCTGTTCTAGATTACACAGAGAGGGTAGACAGGCCTACTTACTTTATCCGGCTAAGCTAAAAATTGCCACCCCTAGAGGTCCTAAATTTTTTGATTCTCCGCAGGCAGCACAGGAGTTTTTGGACGCAGAAAATGGCTCCAGGAGTCCTAGATATGCTAGAGGGGGAGAGGGTTAGAGAGGGGGTTTTTCTCTACAGAACAAGGGGAGGTCCTTATTATCTAGTTTTATCTATAACTTATGCAGATAAAGCAAGGAGGAGATAAGAGAAGTTGTTATACCTGTGCGCAGGTCCAGAGTTTGTTCTTATGGTTATGGTTCATTATGAAGTTGGGGGGGGGTAGGTTCGATAGACGTATTTCAGCTAAAGGTTTGGGAAGTTGTTCTTGTTATGCTCTGGAGTGGAAGGGTTCAAGACGAATAGTTGCCAAAGGAATGGGGACACCAGGAGATTCCGCTATAGGGTTGTCTCTGCTCTGTATTTCTTTGTTTTTCCTTTCATATAGGATGAATAATGGGGGCACCAATGTGTGTAAAGGTGCAGCCCGGCAGGCTCACAAGTATAAATGTTATTGGTATATAGACAGGGGTATGTTTTTGAAAAAAAAAGGGTTGGGTGAAACTTAAAATTGTCCAATACTATCTATTGACATTGTTTTTGCACAGGTTGTATAATGATGAATGGTATCCTTCAACCTTTGGATCCGATGGACTGGCATGGAGATGGGTGAGGAACTTTCTTTATTACCCCCTTTTTTTTTTTTTTTTTTTTTTTTTTTTTTTTTTTTTTTCTTCTTTTTCTCTCTCTTCCGCTGAGGTTCACATTAAACATTAACATTTAGTATATATTCTTGGAACGTAGGGGGTATACATTCCCCAATTAAACGGAAGACTATACTCACATTACTTAGAAAAAAGGGCGCGGACATTGCGTTCTTACAGGAGACACATCTTAGTGACATAGAGCACGCTAAATTACAAAGGGATTGGGTTGGCAGGGTCGAATTTGCGTCTTATAAATCAGCCAGCAGAGGGGTGGCTATCCTGTTTGGGAAAAAATTAGAGATAGATGACGTATCGGTAGTAGCTGACCCAGAGGGACGATATATTGTGGTTCGCACCACAATTGCGGGCAAGAGATACACGTTGTGCAATATATATGCACCCAACAAGAAAGACAGAGCATTTTGGGATGGTTTGATTGAGGTACTCACTCCATTCTTGGATACTCCTATCATACTAGGGGGTGACTTCAACCTCGCCCCTAATCCTCAATGTGACAGGCTTAGGGATCAGAGCAGGCAACTTGGGGGGTTGCAGACCAAGGTCAGTTGCAAATTTGAAGTGGATACATTTCAATCTCTGACGTCTGCTCTAGACATTGTGGATATTTGGCGCAAGCTGAACCCGGATGGTAGGGACTTTACGTGTGTCTCCAGATCCTCTCCCACTATGTCACGTATAGATCTTTTCATGATCTCGAACTTTTTGATTCCCCAAGTGGTGGATACTAAGATAGGGGATGTGGTGGTTTCTGATCATGCCCCTGTGGGGCTCTTCATAGACACACTGCCTCGGACGTCGGGGCGCAGGACTCTTAGATTTCCCCAATACCTTCTGACATCCCAGGAGTTCCAAAACTATATGGAACAGGCTTGGGATGACTTTCAAAATAATAATGCACAACATCGCTCGAACCCGGAGCTCTTCTGGCATACAGCCAAAACAGTGCTAACAGGCGATATTCTGGCCTTCCTGTCACGCAGGAAAAAACTGCACACAGAAAGGCTGGAGAGACTGAGGGAGCAGTTGGCGGATAAGTACCGTTTGTATAGGTCCTCGCCTACGCGGGTTAATCACCTGAAATATATGGATACGAAAAAAGAATATGATGCGTTGTTGGCGTATCAAGCCTCACAAGCCCTCCTGAGAACTAGGGGTCGATACTACCGCTTTGGGGATAAATCGGGCAGACTGCTGGCCTCCCTGGTCAACCTGAAATCCTCCACCCGCTTCATAGCGGCCATTAGGTCAAGGGACAATCTGACTAAGGACCCTAAACGAATAGTAGAGGCGTTTGCCTCGTATTATTCTGACCTCTATGCTAGCAACATGGGAGACGCAGAGGAGACTAGACGGGCGTTCTGGGACTCTATCGAGCTACCACAGGTGTCGGAGGACCAATTGAGTAAGCTTAATGCACCTATTTCTAGGGAAGAGGTGGATAGAACGATCATGACCTTGAATCTGGGCAAAGCAGCAGGCCCAGATGGGCTGCCGATCGAATTTTATTGATTACTAAAAAACAGGGTGGTCCCTGTGCTCACTGATCTTTTCCAGAACTATTTCATGGAAGCTAACACACCAACTAAGACCTTCACGGCTGCTCACATCACTCTTATCCCTAAGGCGGGTAAGGATGCGCTTCTCCCGGAGTCTTACAGACCCATATCGTTGTTGAACTCCGATTACAAGATCTTGACTAAATTATTAGCGGAACGCCTTAAATTTATACTGCCAGACTTGATACACGAGGACCAGACCGGCTTTATGGTAGCAAGGTCCTCGGTAGTAAACGTGCGCAGAATCCTGCAGGTGATACAGCACTTTTGGAGTCTGAAACAATCAGGGGAGGGGGGTAAACCTCCGGAGGCCTTCCTGCTGTCCTTGGACGCAGAGAAGGCCGTCGATAGGGTGGAATGGGGACACTTGTTCCATACTTTGTCCAGGTTTGGATTCTCTGGGTCCTTTGTCTCTTTTATCACCAATTTATACACTGCACCGGTAGCTAACATATGCGTTAACAACCTGTTCTCGTCTGACATAATATTGCACAGGGGTACAAGACAGGGGTGCCCGCTGTCTCCCTTGCTGTTTAATTTGGCATTGGAGCCACTAGCCATTAAATTACGTCAAATCTTTCCAGGCATCGACGTAGCGGGGCACTCCCAACATCTCGCACTTTATGCAGACGATATGTTGCTGTTTGTACAAGACCCTAGGGTGCACGTGTCGTCTATTGTGCAGACGTTGCGGGATTTTGGGTCCTTCTCGGGCTATAAAGCCAACATGCAAAAGTCAGAAATGTTATGGCTGCACAGGGGTGAAGGGCCGGTGCAAGAGTATCCGTTCGCAGTGGCGAACCAGGTGATTACCTATTTAGGTATTCAAATCCATGTGAACCCCAACAAGTTATATTCCATTAATTTGGCCCCCTTATGCGCAAAACTCTGCTCCCAGATGAAGAGCTGGAAATCGCTACCCATATCGCTAATGGGACGAGTCAGCCTTATTAAAATGGCGATCCTTCCTCGTCTTTTATATCCCATGCTCATGCTACCTCTTCTGCTTAATAAAAATGATGTGAAATCTTTAAATTCTGCAATGCGCTACTTTGTGTGGCGTGGAGGCAGGCCACGTATTTCAGCAACAAAATTATCCATGAGTTATCTCAATGGGGGGCTAGCACTGCCGGACTTCAGGCTATACAATTGGGCGGCCATGATTTGCCTGGTACTCGACTGGCAGATAGGTACGGGCCACTTTTATAGAGCGGATTTGGAGAGAGCAGTGTTAAAGGGTATATCTCTAGCGTACTTACCGCATTTATCAAAACCGGGAGCGGCTAAATTGCTGATTGGGAATCTTCTATACCAGGACCCTATGAAGGCCTGGCACTTAGCTCATAAGTACCTAGGTAAGGTGAATATGGGCTCACCATATCTGCCACTTAGTGGTAATCCGGATTTTCCGGCAGGTATGGACACAAAGCCATTTCGCTCATGGGAGCAACTAGGCCTGACGAGCATAAATGCGCTGATAGATCCACTGATGAAAACTGTGAAATCCTTTGCAGCTCTGCAAAGAGATTATAATATTCCACAAGCCCATTTCTACGCGTACCTCCAGGTACGCCACTACGTGAATAAGATAATAAGAGAGGAGCCGGGCTTCTGGGAGGGCTCGCCATTTCGTCTGCCACAGGCATTATTCAAAATGGGGAAGTTCTCTTTATCTGAGATCTACCAAACTCTTTTACAGAGACGAATGCCGCACACACATTTGAGCTTTGTAGAAAGCTGGCGGAAAGAGGGATTTCAGGATCTCACGTGGGATGAGGTCCGGAGGGGACTAGAGAGAGTCAAAAAAGCCACCCTCTCGGCGAATTTGCGGGAAACCCAAATAAGGTTCATACATAAAGCGTATATGACCCCCAAGTGTCTAGCTAAGTGGATACCGGACTGGCCCAATAAATGTTCTAAGTGCTCCGCGGAATCGCCTGGCCTGTTGCATTGTATATGGGAGTGTCCGAAAGTTAGTCAATTTTGGAGTAAACTACAATTCTGGGTTAAGACAAAAATGGGTTCTTCTTTTAAATTTACAGCTGGGGCGGTATTGTTTATGCAGTGGGAACGACAGCAGGGACAGACTGACTCAGAGTTGACCTTACTTCTTCTGTTGGCGAGGAAATGTTTACTTAATCACTGGACAACTAGCAGGGCACCTACAATGGTTTATTTCAAAAACATGCTAAGAACACAACTATTTATTGAACAAGTAGACGTTAGAGTAGACGTGGGTAGCCGACTAAGTTCATTTCTACGGAAGTGGCGCAGACTGATTTTAACATTTGAATTAGAGATACAGAGGCAAGTCCTCCTCCCCTTTCGTAATTCTATTACCTTTCTAGAGGACTCCCTGAGAGGAGAGTGGAGTCATCTCAATTTTTAATCATCCTGTCTCTCGCACTGTAACTTTTTTTTTTTTTTTTTTTTTTTTTTCTCTCTTGCCCTCTCTGTTGCCGGTCCAGTAAGATATCTAGATTTAAACACCTGCCTACTTATAAGAAGAACACTGTCTACACTATAGGATTAAACTAATTCTGTTCCAGGGGTATACTGGGGGGGGGGGTGGGGGTTAATTGGGTTTGCTTTGAGTAGGGGAGAAGTTGTAATCTCCCCACATTATAAAATGAGGGAGTTGTCAACATGTGGGTTACGGACATTCCGGTATCTGCTGATACAGGATACAGTATACATGTGTTAAGCTGGAGAGTTCTGAGATGTAGTTTACCGCTGATTACCTGTATCCTGTTGCTTTTGTCTCGCTATTGTACAGCTTTTATATTGATGTAATATGTGAATACCATATATGTGTATCATGTCTTGCTGTGAGTTAAATGTTCTGTGCCCATGTGTTCACTCTTTCTCTGAATAAAAACTGATTTTAAAAAAAAAAGCACTATGCTAGAGATTGGAATGTGAATGTTTCTGGAGCCTAATTCATTAATATTTTAGCAAGCCCTATGTTATTTACATAGTTTAGTTTTTTGGTTTTTTTTGTTCGATATTTTCTACTGCCTTCACTATTTTAGCTTCTCCCTTTTAGTATGCCGCCCGCCTGCTTCATCTCTCACCCAGGCTGCAAAGTGATTAGAGAGAACATGAGAGAAAATGGACACCCTAACTTAGAAATGTAAAAATGTCCTATCAATCTCCTTTTATGGAAGCATAATTCTCTATCTCACTTTCAGAGAACTTTATAATTGTATTTTCCCGGTTTTTGTGGTTGGCCTGTTTTGGACACTAAATGTTAAATGTTACACTTTGCTATAATCTAGAGAACATTACCCTGGAACTATATACCATACATCCTCTCTTTGTATTCTTATGCCTTCATAACGTTTGTTAACCCTTAGCCTATAAAATGTTCTGTAGTCTCCCATATGTTACTTCAGGGACAGTATTTTGAGCGAAGAATGGGTTATCTACAAAACCTTGTCTGCTAATGTATATGCTTATTATGAATGGTCTTACTCACTAATGTTTGCGTTAGAGGGAATCTATATTGTCTAAGCATAAAACCCTACTTTACAGAATCAGTTTTGATTCAACTGACCATTCCATATTCCATACTTCGCTATATGTGCCTATCTGATACATATTTTTATTGCTTATTCACTATGGACATATATAGATACAAGAATGGGTGATAGGTACAGGGGTATATTGAGTAAAAATCATACCATCTCCCAACCCATATCCGACAAACGCACCATTTGTCTATATCCATATTACCTTCCATGGTTATTATAAGCCTATATACAGTATATATAAACAAGAATTTATGCTATGGCCATAAGTATTTTAAGCAACCTCCACTTAACAACTGCTTCCCTCAACAGAAAATCTTGTAGCCTAATAGGAATATCTCAAAGTATCCGTAAAGTCTCTTAGCGCAGGTTGGTCCTGCACCATTCACATCAGGCATTGCCCTCTCTTTCATTCGGCCCTAAGATGAGTTCTCACAACCACACCAAATGTTTGAGTTTAAACAATTGGGCTCTATCTTGCTAGACATAACATAAGCATAATATGCCATCAATCTTTTCTTTTTATGTATTGGCTAGCAATTTAGTAACTTAGTTGCCCAGGAACCTTTCCCCATGGTAATGCAGTTAAGCAATATTAAAACATATTTATCCTGAGCTCCCAAGCAACAGTTTTCCTTGCTCCTCAATGAAGGCACAGTATTTTCCCTTCTTTCTGAGTAGGGGCTGTTTTGTATCATATATGCGTACCCACCTCCCCCCCAACCCCCACACATTATATACCTCCTTGGTTAGGAGATTTAAAAACGCGGTTTGTCTTGTTTATACTGCACCTTAATTTGGTATTTTTTCTAAGTTACATCTTTAAGTTATCAGTTGTCAGTGCTGAGAACTATACTGCAACCCTAACTACCCTTTTTATAGAAACTTTTATATTATAGCTTTGAGTTGACATTATCTACCTTATTTAGATTACTAAAGCTATTCCTTTAAGTTACCAGGTGTTAGTACTAAGAACTATACTGCAACCCTAACTACCTTTTTTTTATAGAAACTTTCTCATTATAGCATGAGCTGACACTATTTACCCTATTTAGTTTAGAAATTCGCATAATTCAACTAACTACAGTTCCAAAAAGTAAAAAAAAGAGGTTCTTCATTTGGGGTCCATGAGTGGCCCTGTCACATCCCTGTGTACTCACCATATATTATGTTTATAACATCTTGTGGTCCAAGAGTGGCCGCATAAGTTTTATGGCGGGTGTACTGTTTGAATAGCGCTTAATGTTTGTATTTAATGTATAATTTGTAATTTAATTATATTGTGTACTTATGCGATTCCTATTGGCAACCTACACTGTAACAATTTACTTTCCTTTTTAACATGTATTGACAATTACTAATTGCTTGTTTGAAAAAGAACCTCAATAAAAATTATTAAAAAAAATAAATAAAATATTCAAGCACAGTTTGTAGGTAAAACGGATGTTAAGTAGACTTTGGAATGTGAAAAGGGGGTGGTAACCTGCTTAAAGCTACAGTACCTTTTACAGATCCCCTTTTACAGATCCTTTTTACAGATCTCCCTTCTCAAGGGATCCACTCCGTGGATCATCCAGACGGCTTGTGAGGGTACTGAAGATGGAACGTCTTCAGCAAATCGGGTGCATGGATCTGAGTCCTATTAATCCATGAGTCCTCTTCAGGACCATAACCCTTCCATCTGACAAGGTATTCCAATCTTCTACCCCATATCCTTGAGCCAAGAATGGATTCTAATTCGAATTCCTCATTACCATCAACCTGCATAGAAGGATGAGGAATAATGACACAACACAAGTATTTATTAGGATGGTGAAATTTTAAGAGAGATGTATGAAAGGTAGGATGTATGGTATACTGTTTTCGGAGGTCTAATTCGAGGGTTGATGCATTCAGGACACGTTTAATCGGAAAAGGGCCAATAAACCGATTTCCTAATTTCTTAAATAGTTGTATCACTTTTAGGTGTTTGGTTGATAGCCCAACTAAATCTCCAATTTTGTAGCTTAAGCTTGGTCTATGTCGAAGATTGTAATAGTATTTTTGGTCTGCTTTTTGTAAATGTGTTTTTTTTATTTTTTTTATTTTTTTTATTTTATGAGAATTATACAAAATACAGTTAATAGCACCAGACCCGGCCTAAGGGTTACACAGTACGGCCGGGAGTGGATGAGAGTAAAATCATTTTACAACAAATGATAAAGGTTATATAAACATATTATTCAATCATAGCAACAAGGTAAGTTTCCTAACAGAACGAGTTGAGGGGAAGGAGGGTAAGAGAAGAGAAACAAATGCCCCAAATGGGTCATCCCTAGACTTCACAGAGCTATCATAAGTGAGGAAAAATATGGTCAGTAAACAACCTGCAAAGGTTATTATGAAAGCCAAAAATCTGAGGGGGTCAGAGTCAAGTGAGTCCATGTGTAAATGCTAGTATATTTTAGGTTTAGAGGGGGCAGGGGGGGTTATTACACAATGTTATCACTGAGAGTGATATCTAAATGGTAGGGGGAGCTAGTAGAGAAGGAGTTACGGCTCACTAACTAATTGTGGGAATCTTTGTCCATCTTGATCCCTCAGGTCTGGGAGGGAGTTAGACATTTAGGGTGGTACGGGTTCTAGGGGTCATAAGAGTCTCCCAGGGTTCCCAGATCTGGGCATAAGTGCCCATTTGTCTATTGGCCAGATATACACCGCTCTCCATGGACTTAAAGTATTCAACCATCTCCAGTACACCTCTCCATCTCGGTGAATGTTTTTTTTCCCAATTTCTAGCTATCAGTAGCTTGGCTGATAGAAGGATGCAGATCAGCAAACATTTGCTATGAGAGGGAATTGGAGGGATATCTATATGGAGTATACCCATGGAAGGGAGTGTGACACTTGGGAGACCCAGTTTGGTACACAGATGCCTCGTCTTAGCCCAGTAGTTTTCGAGTTGGGGGCAATCCCACCACACATGCGTGGGTTTGCCTCTCCCTCCGCATCCCCTCCAGCACAGTCCCGATGGTGTAGGGTAGAAGTTCTGTAGTTTAGTTGGCACCAAGTGCCATCGGGTGACAAGTTTATAGAAAAGTTCATACACCATTACACAGTGTATGGCCATCCTGGTGTCAGATATGGCGCATTGCCATTGTTGTGTTGAGTGGACTCTTCCCCACTCCCATTCCCACGCCAAAGTATGAGGGGTTTCAAAGGAAGGGTTGTCGCCAAGAAGGCATTGATAGTGGACGTATAAGGGCTTATGTAGCTGAAGTTGGGTTGTCCACCTGGTTTCCCAGAGTGTTGTGTCCCGGAGTGTCTCAGGGAGGAAACCCCAAGCTTGTAACAAGGATCGTAACCTGGTCAAGTCAAAGAGAAGCTTGGAGGGAAGATCCCTCTTCGTTATTAAGTCAGACTGAGTCAAGAGCCTATCGTTATGGTAAAAATCACTTATTGATCGTAACTGAGAGGTTCTCCAAGCCCCGATGGAAAAGCTGGGAAGGGTGAGGAGCAGACTTACTACAGGCTGAACTGGGGACAGGTGGGGAGCGATCAAATTGAAGTTGCGTAGGCATAACCACACACTCCTGCACTCCCTGACAATCAAATTAGAAAGAGTAAGTGACTGGAGGCCATGACTCGCCATCCAAAGTAGGTCCTCAGGTTTTTTCACTCTGAAAGAAAAAAGCGCAAAAAGGACTCAAGTGCAATTAAACACACAGTAACAACCGCGCTTTAAAAATCACACTTACAATGTTTATTAAAGATACAAGCACTTAAACAACAATCAGCAGCAAACTGTGTATATTATAAGGACTCCTGGTACTCAGCTGCTCCAAGGACGCTCTCCCCTCTGTATATAAACTGTTCCACACATCCGCTGGGACTTTGGTAGCAGGGAAAGACTTGTTACTTCAACTACGGAAGCCCTGTGTAACCAAACAAGGCAAGCGTATTCTTCCTAGGAAACTTGAGACTACGGATCCTCTAAACTGTCACAAGTCCTCAATGATTACCCCAACGCGTTTCATCTGCTAACGTGCAGACTTCCTCAAGGAGAATAGTAAGTGATGTGATATCGGATTTCCCGGGAACTCTTGAATAAAAACCCTCCATTGTTTTCCTATTGGTTGTTCATATTCAAGCTAAATCGTTAGAAATGCCACACGGTCCTAAAAACCCACACTAAACATTATAATATTATACAAATATACATCCAAAATCTATTAACTATGACTATCTCATATAATTATCCGATAATTCATAATCTATGTCACATTTAAAAATTTAAATATATATATAAATAATTAGTTAAAACTCATAACTACTTCATACAAATATACAGATTCATTTGAGTATATAAATTAGCATTCCAAATATGTTTAACACATTTTACATACTTTTTGTCTTTTTTTCTTTTCAATAGCAGAAATAAAAACAATACACATTCCTATATTTTCTTAACCAGGGATAATAACAGATAGTATCTAACCCTTAATCTATAATAGATTAAGGGTTAGATACTATCTGTTATTATCCCTGGTTAAGAAAATATAGGAATGTGTATTGTTTTTATTTCTGCTTTTGAAAAGAAAAAAAGACAAAAAGTATGTAAAATGTGTTAAACATATTTGGAATGCTAATTTATATACTCAAATGAATCTGTATATTTGTATGAAGTAGTTATGAGTTTTAACTAATTATTTATATATGTATTTAAATTTTTAAATGTGACATAGATTATGAATTATCGGATAATTATATGAGATAGTCATAGTTAATAGATTTTGGATGTATATTTGTATAATATTATGTTGTTTAGTGTGGGTTTTTAGGACCGTGTGGCATTTCTAACGATTTAGCTTGAATATGAACAACCAATAGGAAAACAATGGAGGGTTTTTATTCAAGAGTTCCCGGGAAATCCAATATCACATCACTTACTATTCTCCTTGAGGAAGTCTGCACGTTAGCAGATGAAACGCGTTGGGGTAATCATTGAGGACTTGTGACAGTTTAGAGGATCCGTAGTCTCAAGTTTCCTAGGAAGAATACGCTTGCCTTGTTTGGTTACACAGGGCTTCAGTAGTTGAAGTAACAAGTCTTTCCCTGCTACCAAAGTCCCGGCGGATGTGTGGAACAGTTTATATACAGAGGGGAGAGCGTCCTTGGAGCAGCTGAGTACCAGGAGTCCTTATAATATACATAGTTTGCTGCTGATTGTTGTTTAAGTGCTTGTATCTTTAATAAACATTGTAAGTGTGATTTTTAAAGCGCGGTTGTTACTGTGTGTTTAATTGCACTTGAGTCCTTTTTGCACTTTTTTCTTTCAGAGTGAAAGTTCCTGCCCTACTGCAAGTGGTACGAAGGATACATTTGGTAAAATAAGCAGCAGAGTTCTCAAGTGGGATACAGTTGATTCCATCTGGAGGTGGTAATATACATTTTTTTATTGTTGCATATATTTGCACATTTGGGCTATTTCGTTGTTAACAAAAGGAGATAATAACATTGTCCCCCTTTTTATTTTATTCATTTATTTATTTATTTTTTATCTTTATTTTGTACATGTATCGATTTTATATGTATGTTTAATGTGGTATTTTTAAACAAGTGAGGTAGTTTAATTTTTTCCAGAGAGGGTTAGCGCCATTGTTCTCTATTGTGTGTGTTAGGTCCTCAGGTTTGACATAAGCCAGAAGGGAAGCCTGTTCAAGTTCTCGCCATCTGGTTTGTGGGAGATCAGAGCTTCATGCAGAAGCATGGGTGACCATTGCGGCATTATGGTAGGTTCTTTTGTGTGGAAGCCCTATCCCACCCCTCTCTATAGGTCTGTGCAAAATATTTGCTGCTACTCTAGCCTTCTTCCCTCCCCAGATATAGTTAGAGATGAGTCGTTGGAATCGGGCAAGGATATTCTGAGGGACCAGGAGGAAGACATTGGAAGAGATAAGTGATCTTAGGGAGTATCATCATCTTGGTCGCAGCAACGCGACTAAGCCAGGAGATCTCCTTGTATCTTTTAGAGCTTAGGAGGGATTCAATTTGTGTCAAAAGGGGAGAATAGTTGTGTGCCATTATTACTTTCTTTTCATGAGAAAGGAAAGCACCCAGATGCTTGACCATTTAAAGGGGAAGAGTCTTTGTAAAGTCTTAAGTTTCTCCAGTGGGAGTCCCAAGGAGTAAGCTTCAGTTTTAGATACATTAACTTTGTAATACGACAGCGTGCCAAATAGTACCAGAAGGGCAAAAAGATGGGGAAGGGAGGTCAATGGGTTGGACAAAAAGATAGTGAGGTCATCTTCAAATAATGCAAGTTTCTGCTCCAGGTCATGAATTATGAGGCCTTGGATCTCCTTTTGTTGTCTAATGGCCGCAGCTAGAGGCTCGATAGATAGTGCATACAGGATAGGGGATAGTGGACACCCCTGCCTTGTGCCATTAGTGATCAGAACAGAAGGGGAGGTAAATCCCACCTCTCTAACATTAGCGGAAGGGTATAATGCGCCAATGGCTTTGCAAAGTGTGGGCGGTACACCAAAAGCTTTTAAGGTCAGGAACATAAAATCCCATCTCACCCTGTCAAATGCTTTTTCTGCATCAATCGACAGGATGAGTAATGTGAGGCCCATATCTGAGGATTCGGTATAGAGGTTTAGAAGCCTGCGTGTATTATCATAGCCTTGTCGGCCCATTACAAACCCCACTTGATCCAAGTGTACCAAAGATGGGACATGGATTGCCAATATGTTACCCAACACCTTAGCATAGACCTTAACATCAATGTTAATGAGCGAGATTGCCCTGTAACTCTCACACATAGTTGGATCTTTCCCCTCTTTGGATATTGTGAGGATGCTAGCTTCAAGAAACTCTCCAGATAAAGTACCTGCATTGCTTACCTCAAGAAAAAATCTTGTGAGGATTGGCGTTAATACAGGAGCATAGGTCTTATAGAACGACACAGTGAAGCCATCTGGTTCGGGGGCCTTACCGGTTTTAAGAGAGCTTAAAGCTAATTGGGTCTCTTCTTGTGTAAAAGGGAGTGTCAAGTCAGTTAACTCTTCAGAGGAAAGGTGCGGTAAGTGAAGCGAGTCAAGAAAGTTCTGGATCTCCTCTATGTCACATTCAATCTGCTCATTGCCGTTTCACTGCGGATCAGAGATCTCTTCTGTGTCATGTCACGTTGCCTAGCAACATGACGCGGTTGTTCTGAACACTCCTCCTGACGTCAACGTCTCTCTCTCCCTTCAAAAGACCGGCGGGAGATCTTCTCGGGTCCCGTTTGTCTTCCTGAATCAGACCTGTATTTCTCTCATCTCTGCTACAGAGCGCAACCTGACATCCAGCGTGTTCACTTCAGCTCGGCGTGTGACGTCACAACACGCCTGCAGCTAGTCTCTCTCAGCTTCTCCCATCTGCCTGATACATTTGATCTACAAGGGAGTGTTTCAGCTTCTCTCACAGTAAGGATATAACCGGTTCTCATCAGGACATCAAGATTAGTTCATTGAGTCTGTGTTAACACCGCATACAAAGGCTGTTTGGGCTGTCTTGAGACTTCTATAATTACCACTCTATCTCTGTTTGCATCTACCTGTTCATGCTTGCAGCCTCCAACTGTAACCACGCTCTGTGAGTAGCTTTTGCCTAATTAACACTTTGCTGATACTTAGCAACTAACAAAAACCTGCTAAAAGGATTACCTCTCTGTTTGTTTGCTAACCTGCTTAAAGGGACATTTGCTTTATCAAACCTGCTAAAAGGATTACCTCTCTGTTTGTTTGCTAACCTGCTTAAAGGGACATTTGCTTTATCCAAACCTGCTAAAAGGATTACCTCTCTGTTTGTTTGCTAACCTGCTTAAAGGGACATTTGCTTTATCCAATTCTACAAAAAGGAATACCTATCTGTTTGCTTTCTAACCTGCTTAAAGGGACATTTGCTTCTATCATTCCTGAGTGGTTCACGTCCTGGATATTTCTCAGTATGCTAGCGTGTGTTTTACTTTTCACTCTAGCAGCTGGGTTGAATCCTGGGCTGATCCTTTATGGCTGATACTCTATAGTCACCATGGGGGTATTAGGGTCAGCTCCCAAATTATATAGAGAATGATAATAGTTTGCAAAGGCTATGCCTATGTCTTTCGGTGCATACGCAAGAGTACTTTTAGGTAAATGTGTTTTTAATATCTCTAAACCGTCTTTCAGTTGTTCTGAATATAGTATTGCTGCAGGAGAACTGATGATGGCAGGATTCATGGATAAAGTCCTTGGATGGTATCCATATGTAGCATGGAATGGTGTGGTTTTTATGGAGTTAGACAAAGAATTGTTATAAGCAAACTCTGTCATGGGCAGATATTCCATCCAATCATCCTGTAAATGGGTGATGTAACAACGTAAGTACTGTTCCAGAATTGTATTTACCCTTTCAGTGAGACCATTTGTTTGGGGTGATAAGATGTTGAGAACCTCAGGTCAATTTTGAGCTTTTTGCATAATGCTTTCCAGAAATGGGATGTGAACTGAGTCCCACGATCCGAGATGATAGAAAGGGGTAAATCATGTAAACGTACAATATGTGATATGAAGGCGTTAGCAGTTTCGGTGGCACTGGGTAGAGATTTAAGTGGTACAAAATGTGCCAATCTTGTTAAATGATCCACTACTACCAATATAGTGTTATAGCCCTTTGAGGATGGGAGTTCGACAATGAAATCCATAGAAATCGATGTCCAGGGTATTTCTGGGATAGGTAAGGGTGTTAAATATCCTACTGGTTTCTTATTCCTTGCACATGTGTTCCATGAGATAACATAGTTATAAATGGTTTGATTCATCTCTGGCCACCAAAAATACCTTTTGAGTAATTCCTGTGTTTTATTGATCCCAGGATGTCCTGCCATGGGTGCATCATGAAAGTGTTTTAATGCAGAGAGGATGGGATGTATATCTTATTCTGCTGATAATACAGTCCAGAATCCAGTTTTTGTAATTGAGACAAATTAGTTTTTTTTCCCTGTTTTTTGTGCTTTTAATATGTCATTTTCAAGTGAATCAAGGTTGCCTATTATTGTATGGGGGGGTATGAGAGGCATTTCTTGTTCTATATGTTTAATCATATCATGTGTACGTGAGAGTGCATCTGCCTTTATGTTTTGAATCCCAGGTCTATAGGTTATTATAAAATCAAACCTATCTAAGAATAACGCCCATCTGATCTGTCTAGAAGACAATGTTTTGCTGCTCTTTAAATACTGCAAGTTTTTGTGGTCAGTATATATCATAAGGGTTTAGAAGCCCCTTCCAAGATATGTCTCCATGTCTCGAGGGCAGACTTGACTGCTAACAATTCTTTATCGCCTATGGAGTAATTTGACTCTGCGGGAAATAAAGTCCTAGAGTAATACGCTATAGGGTGAAAAGATTTTTCATCTTTCCTCTGAGATAAAATTGCCCCAATACCAGCATCTGATGCATCAATCTCCACTATGAATTGGCAGGTATGGTCAGGCAAAGTCAAAATGGGTGCTGTCACGAATTTCCTTTTTAGGTAATTAAAAGCATCTTCAGCTTGAGCGGTCCATTCGAATCTTTGTATTTTCTTGGTTAAGGTAGTTAAGGGTTTGGCAATTATAGAGAAGTTTAGGATAAACCTTCAATAAAAATTAGTGAACCCTAGAAACCTTTGGAGTGATTTAACAGAGGTTGGTCTTGACCAATTGGTTATGGCAGTTAGTTTATCAGGATCCTTTTGTATTTTATCGGTTGTGATTACATAGCCCAGGAACTTTATTTTATGTACAGGAAAGTGACATTTTTCTATCTTGGCAAAGAGTTTATGTTCACGTAATCTGGTTAATACCCATCTGACATGCTTAACGTGTTCTGTTAATGATTTGGAATAAATTAAGATGTTGTCTAAGTATATGATTACACATGTATCGTTGCGGTCTTTAAAGATGTCATTAATGAAATGTTGAAATGTTCCTGGGGCATTACAGGCCCGAAAGGCATTACCTTGTACTCATATAGGCCATACCTGGTCATGAAAGCCGTTTTCCACTCATCCCCTTGCTTGATTCTGATTAAATTATAAGCCCCTTTCAAATCCAACTTGGTATATATGGTAGCCCCATTTAGGCATTCAAGAAGCTCAGGGATAAGTGGTAAAGGTTAACTTTTTTTGTAGTCACTGAGTTAAGTGCATGGTAATCTATTATGGCCCTCAAGGAATCATCCTTATTTCTGACGAAGAAAAGTCCTGCAGCTGCAGGGGAAGTGGATGGTACAATGAACCCTTTTCGTAAGTTATCATCCAAATATTCTCTTAAATATTTAAGTTCTTTTTGTGATAACGGGTAAAATTTACCATGGGGAATTTCTGCGTCAGGTTTTATGTTAATAGGACAGTCTTAGACCCTATGTGGGGGAAGTGTCTCTGCCTCATTGATGTCAAAAACCTCTCTTAAATCTAGGTACTCAGTTGGGATGTGGTTTGAGATATCAGTTTGTTGCGTCGTTAACATTTGATGTGGGTAACAAGTACTAGCACAATATTTGGAATTAAACTTATGTCGTTATTTATTCCAGTCAATAGAGGGGTTATGTTTTATAAACCAAGGGTATCCTAAAATTACATTGTGTATTGCTGTGGGTATTACATCAAAGGTTATGCATTCAGTGTGTCCATTATGTGTTGACACTAGTAAGGGTATAGTGTTATGAATGATGTGGCCTTTATGAATTAAGGTCCCATCAATGACTTTTACAAACATTGGTATATGTTTTGCAACTAACTGAATTTTATTATTATTTACAAAACTTGCGTCAATGAAACATCTGAATGCCCGAGAATCAACAATAGCTTTAAACTGAACTTGCTGCAGATCCCATTGTAAAGATAAAGAAACTGTAAGTTGTGTATCTGTGTTATGTGGGGTGATTGTATTATTACAATAAATATACCAAATATCACAAAGAAAAAAAAAATGTGAAATAAATGTGATAACAAAAATCATAAAAGGAAAACCAAATAAAGTTCTGAATAAAGGATATGTCTGTGTCCTCTGGATGAGTTTTTCAGCTTGTTAGCATTCCTCAGTGAGATCCCATAAAAAAGGAAACAGAAAATTGCAACATAGTGTGAATCTGTAATGGCACTTTGAGGAAGTAGTTGTTTTGTAACAAATGACTACTCACATTTGTTGGAGCTTTCCACTAAGCTCAAGGATATGGGGTGATTGTATTAATCTCACAAATGTCTTACCCTTCTTTTGGCAGCTTAGTATGGGGCAGGTGGAGACAGTGTGTTCCTTGTTGGCGCAATACAAGTAAAGATTGGACTCTCTGCATCTTGTCTTTTCCTCATGAGTTAATGGTCACTTGAGAGTGCCTATTTCCATAGGTGTTGGTGAGGTGTGAGAACTTTCTGCTACATAACAGTTTTGTCTTCTTGTAGCTGAGTCAGTTATCTGACTTTCAGCTCGACGTTCTCTTATTCTGCGGTCCAGAGTGGTTGACAGCTTTATAATTCCATCGAGTGTTTCAGGCATTTCCAATCTGGAAAGTTAATCTTTTAGTAATTCGCTTAACCCAAGCCTAAACTGGTTCTTTAGGCTTATTTCACTCCACTTTGAATCTGCTTCCCACATTTGGAACTCCGTTATAAATTCTTCAACCGGTCTTTTCCCTTTTTTAAGGTACCGAAGTTTTGTCTCAGCATTCAATTGCTTGTTTGTGTCCTCATAAAGGGACGCCATTGCTGCAAAGAACTGATCTAATGAGTCCAGCACAGTACTGTTAGATTCAAAAAGACGATTTGCCCAGGCCCTTGGTTCGCCTGCTAGAAAGGAAATGGTTGTGCATACTTTTAATTTTTCAGAATGGTAGGTCCTTTGTTTCAAAGTAAACATTAAAATACAGGCAGTTTTGAAATCTTTGAATTCTGATTTTTTTTCCAGAAAATATTAAAGGAGGGTTTAAAGGTGGTTCAGGTGGCTCTGCCGGTTTTCCACCCACTATATCTTTTATGACTGCTTTTAAGGCTATGTTCTCTGCCTGAAGTTCAGTTAGCCCCCTAGCTAAGTAGCCAATTTTTTGATTCAGAGTATCAAACTGGGCGTTTAACCTCTGCAGGATCCATGTTTGTTTTACAGGCTTGAATATTATGTAATAATGTAACACAGTTCCAATTCCACTTTCTAAAATATAGTTTGTAGCTGATTTTGTAACTAAGATTGGATCCTGTAACAACCTTAGTAAAGCACAAATGTCAGCAAGTTTATTAATTAGTTGATAATACTATTAAATGGTTAAACAGTATTTTGTGTGGAAGCAATATGAGAGTCAACAGGGCTAAAGGAATGCTCAGAACTGATTAAGATAAACAAGCTATTGACACTTATGGAACAGTTGTACATTTAGTGCAGTTCCCAGTAACTCAGATTTCCTACAATATCCGTTGATAGAAGTTAGATTTAAGATGCTGACAATTTACACACAGTCCAAGATAAATGATATTAAGGTTGTGCAAAAGCAGGTATTCAAAGTAGCAACTTTGAGGTAAATACTGTTATACTTGCGGATTCCACAGGCTCTGATGTTTGGAAATTTCTCAGGTAAGTGTGTAGCTGCAGACTGTGTTCCAGTAATGACACAGGTGAATTCAGCTCAGAGCTAATGAGGCTGACAGGCTGACAGGCAAAGCAGGAGAGGATGAGACTGCTTAGCACAGATAAAAAATCCAGTGTGAATACTAGGATAAGATACAGGTTAGTAATGTTAGCAACGTGGATTGAATAAATCTGAGAATAGTTTTGAAAACACTGAAGTTAGGCTTGGAGAGGAATTAAACCTAGAGACTAGCTACTAGATAAAACAATATATTCAAGCACAGGTTGTAGCTAAAACAGATGTTAAGTAGACTTTGGAATGTGAAAAGGGGGTGGTAACCTGCTTAAAGCTACAGTACCGTTACAATGTGTCACATATTTATGCTTATCTGGCGCTGTGGTCACTCCAAGTTCTGTACTAGATAATGATGATACCAAGTGTCTTAACCCCTTAATGACCGGACCATTTTTCAATTTTCTTACCCTTAATGACAATGGCTATTTTTACATTTCTGCGGTGTTTGTGTTTAGCTGTAATTTTCCTCTTACTCATTTACTGTACCCACACATATTATATACCGTTTTTCTCGCCATTAAATGGACTTTCTAAAGATACCATTATTTTCATCATATCTTATAATTTACTATAAAAAAAATATAAAATATGAGGAAAAAATTGAAAAAAACACACTTTTTCTAACTTTGACCCCCAAAATCTGTTACACATCTACAATCACCAAAAAACACCCATGCTAAATAGTTTCTAAATTTTGTCCTGAGTTTAGAAATACCCAATGTTTACATGTTCTTTACTTTTTTTGCAAGTTATAGGGCCATAAATACAAGTAGCACTTTGCTATTTCCAAACAACTTTTTTTCAAAATTAGCGCTAGTTACATTGGAACCCTGATATCTGTCAGGAATACCTGAATATCCCTTGACATGTATATATTTTTTTTTAGAAGACAACCCAAAGTATTGATCTAGGCCCATTTTGGTATATTTCATGCCACCATTTCACCGCCAAATGTCATCAAATAAAAAAATAAGTTCACTTTTTCACAAATTTTGTCACAAACTTTAGGTTTCCCACTGAAATTATTTACAAACAGCTTGTGCAATTAAGGCACAAATGGTTGTAAATGCTTCTTTGGGATCCCCTTTGTTCAGAAATAGCAGACTTATATGGCTTTGGCATTGCTTTTTGGTAATTAGAAGGCCACTAAATGCTGCTGCGCACCACACGTAAATTATGCCCAGCAGTGAAGGGGTTAATTAGGTAGGTTGTAGGGAGCTTGCAGGGTTAATTTTAGCTTTAGGGTAGAGATCAGCCTCCCACCTGACACATCCCACCCCCTGATCCCTCCCAAACAGTTCTCTTCCCTCCCCCACCCCACAATTGTCCCCGCCATCTTAAGTACTGGCAGAAAGTCTGCCAGTACTAAATAAAAGGAGTTTTTCTTTTTTTTAATAAAAAAAATTAAAATGTTTTAGCTGTGATGGACTCCTGCCTTAGCCCCAACCTCCATGATCCCCCCCCCCCAGCTCTCTAACCCTCTCCCCTACCTAATTGCCGCCATCTTGGGTACTGGCAGCTGTCTGCCAGTACCCAATTTGCCCCCAAAACAAGTGTTTTTTTTTGCAATTTATTGCCAGTTTACATTTTTCTGTAGTGTAGCAGCCCCCCACAATACCCCAACCCCCTCCCCCTCCCAGATCCTTATATATTTATTTATATTTTACTTTTATCCCCCCTTCCTTTCTCATTGGTGGCAGTGGGCATGTAATCGGGCGCGCACGCGCGCCCCCCGCGCGCCCCCCCCGCGCGCCCCCCGCGCGCCCCCGCACGCTCCCGGCACCCGGCGTGCACATAGCACTTACAGGAACCGGATGCCGGGTAGCGATGGGCCGCCCACCCGCCTCCCTGATGTGCTCCCACCCACCAACGAACCGGCACCATCGCTACCGGTGCAGAGAGGGCCACAGAGTGGCTCTCTCTGCATCGGAGTCTTCTAAATGGTATTGCAGGATGCCTCCATATGGAGGCATCACTGCAATACCCTGAGAGCTGCTGGAAGCGATTGCGATCGCTTCCAGCACTCTCTTAGACAAGTGACGTACCAGGTACGTCCATTGTCACTAACTGCAAGTTTTTGCAGGACGTACCTGGTACGTCACTTGTCATTAAGGGGTTAAGTGTCTTAATGCCTTTAATGCCACCATATGATACTGAACAATGTGACTCCTTGTTTGTTATAGATAGTTAACATAATTTTCAACTAGTACAACTTTAGTCAACATATATCTGATGTTTCTCCTACTCGTCCATTAATATTGTAACAGAGTCAGAGACATAATTAGAGATATGCTACCTTACCTTTGAAACCATGTCATTTTTTGACCTGTATTCGTACTGTCTCTGTCCCATCCTGCACTCTCGCATCTAAAACTATTGTGTACACTTATCTAATATGTTTACATCTATTGACCTCTTCACCCACATAACACTGATTATGGCTAGTTACCAGACTCCCTCCCACACTACCAATGACTTACACTTGTATTCTGTCAACGCAAAAGGTTTAAACATACCCATTAAAAGATCACTAGCCGAGGGTGGAGCCAACAACGATTGGGAACAGTCGCATCTCAACGGAGCTCCGTGAGAGACTTTAAGACTTCGCTGAATATGGCGAGCAATACGCTCGCTGTATTCATCATTGCACCAGCAGCTCACAAGAGCTGCTGGTGCAACGCCGCCCCCTGCAGACTCGCGGCCAATAGGCCACCAGCAGGGGGGTGTCAATCAACCCGATCGTACTCGATCGGGTTGTATTGTTTCAATGTCTGTACGCCTGCTCAGAGCAGGCAGACAGGTTATGGAGCAGCAGTCTTTGTTACCGCTGCTTCATAACTGCTGTTTCTGGCGATTCGCAAAAAACACGGGGGAAACAAGCTCCATACGGAGCTTGATACATATGCCCCTAAGTGTTTATTAGGTTTCTCACTAAAAAACTGCTTAAAGAAGCTACAAATAGTTGGGGTAAAGGCTCCCCTACAGAAGGACACACATAGAACTGCAGTGTTGTTACGGAACTGTTCTAACGGTGCAATTTAAACCACCGGTATTGGCCTGAAGGACAGATCGTGGCTAACAGCGGGTGAATATTACCGGAGCTATAGACTCACTCCCCATTTCAAAGGATTCTATTTGGGGAGGGCATCGACCAGCTCCGGGGCTTAGACCTATCTGGTGTGCGGATCGGAACAGACCCGACAATACATAACGCTCCATTGATCCGGATCGCTAGAAGTTGGGAAATCCTATTGGGGCTAGACACAGACAGGCTCTGATGCTGGGTGCACCTTGCGTGAGGTCCACAAACAGTCAGATTGGTAAAAGATATTTCTCTGGCAGCAATTTGTGATGGGGCAAATTGGGGTGAAAATCCGCCATTTTTTAAGGCCTAAGAGAAATCACGGCACCACTCAGTCTCCTATATCATGCAGGGTACCGAGATTGGGGAAAAAAATTAAAAAGAGAAAAAGGGTAAAAATGCACATAATTTAAGCCTACATATACCAGTATCACAGTCAACCCTATTTAATAGACAAGTTGTTGGCCGTGCATAAGGCCTACCCAGCCTGACATAGTAACTGAGAGCTACGCAACGCTGACTACACCTGGTATTCACCCATACCCATATATTAGGCTACTTGTCCTGAGACAGATAACGGACAATCGCTATAGCAGAGCTGCGAGAGAGTTTGGGGGCCCATTTTTCCAATATAAGTTTGGCAGAGATAAAAGCCATTTTAAGATAAGGGGCCTTCTCCCTGGAACTCTAAATAATTGTTATATCAATCGCTGTGCTAGCAAAAGTATAAGGCGCCTAATTTAGCAGACCATGATTTGCTAAGTAAGCTATGTAGGTAACCACAAAAATGTAAAGACACACAGTTCCTTTTACTTGGCCAATACAGGAAACATCAGTCACTTTTGCCTGGCCTGAAGAGGTGGCCTGATCAGCCGCGATTTGGGAACCAGCTCAAGAGCAATATTAAAGGGGCCACAGTCTTAAGACAAAGGAATTGTTTACCAGTTGTAGGAGGAATTTAAATTTTCTCCAGTTTTACAAGTGCCCTGCATGGTTTCCATGAAGGGTGGACATTAAGCTGAGGGGTGTGGGTTGTGGCAAACTGAAGATCATATCCTGGAAGCTGATGGGAGCAAGCGCTGCAACAAAATATATATATATAACGCTGAGAAAGCGCAGAGATCTTAAACCAGTAACAACGGCTCTCACAAAAGCCCAGATTAAATATCGGTGGAACTTTCCCTTCAAACTTGTTTTTACACACTTAAATGTATCCTATTCCTGCTCTACCCTAGCTGAAGGACTTTCAATCCTACAACGTCTCCAGGTTCCGTTTGATCTTCCCACCACTCCAATAACCACGAATTCCCAGAGGAATTCCTTTCAAAGAGAGTGTACACCAGTGGGAAATACCAACAAAAAGAAGAAGTCAAAGACTATCCCAAGAATCCCTTCGGAACCAGGATCACCAAGAGAAGATGGAATACCACCAACCTGATGAATTAATATGACATGATGAGTATTCTTTTCTAATTGCTTTATTTTCAAATCTAATGTTCTAATAGATGAAATGTGTCTACTTTTGTTTACGGGCACATGTTCACTGTGATAACTGGTGTCGCTAAAGTTGTTTATTTCAAATATGTCTAGTTGTCTTTCCAATCTTTCTCGGATTTAAAAAAGAAAAGCAAAAAATAAATAATGCTTTTTTAAAAAAAGAAAGAAAAAAAGAAAAAGAAAAATGCTTGACGAGATCAAGTTCCAGTTGGGAAAGACTGTCTACTTGAGCTTGTAAACACACGTTTATATTATAGGCTGTACTTTTGCCTCGCTCAGGGGCCATTGTTTCCTCCCCTATCTCCCTTACCTCCCTAGTCTCCCTGTAACACTACAGCTCATTTTTGTAATAGAAATGCCAAATATCACCTGTTTCCCCCTACTTTTCCCTACCCCCCCTTCCCTTGCCGACTTCCCTTTGGTTTACTGTTTGGAAAGTGTATACATTTTAAGGTTCTATTATGGTTCCAAAGAGGTTTGCCGCTCCACATACCCTTCTATTTTCCCCAGTTTGGGGTTACTAATACAGTTAAGAGAATTATATTGTTCATTATTATTTACATTTACTTCACTCAGGCATATTTACTACCTATGATGATATGGTTAGAAAGGTATCATTGTTTAATGTTTGTTGTTTTCAATTGGATAGAAGCTGTACTCAATGTCTCCGAATTACTGAAGATTGTGTTTTCTGATTGTTGCTATTTTATACCTTAATCTCTTCAGTACAAGGAAGGTCCCGGCTCTCGTTCACAGGGCCATATTTCGCTTCTTGCTACACTCCAGTTTCCCAACAAGAATCACAGTCAGTGGTGCCCGAACCTTTCCGCATATAAAATTAAAGTTAGATACCCACATGATAACCAATCTGTAGAACCTTTAAAATGTCTATTAAAGTAATTTCACATAATGTTAGAGGTCTTAATTCAGACATCCAAATGAAAAAGGCAATCACCACATATAAATCGCTACGAGCCCAAATAGTTATGCTGCAAGAAACTCACTTTACTAAAAGTTACACACCAAAATACTGGGACAAACTATACCCAATCCAATACCATGCTGTTAGCGAGAGGAAAAAATGCGGGGTCATGGTGCTCCTACACTCTTCACTAAATTTCAAAGAAGAGGAGATAGTTAGAGATAGAGAAGGGAGATTCTTGCTAATACGGGGATCAATCCAAAACACACCGATATTACTGGTCAATATTTATGCCCCTAATGAGCATCAAGCGCCCTTTTTAACAAAATTGAGTAAACTAATTACACAATGGAAGAGATATAAGACTATTATAGGGGGTGACTTTAATCTTTCATTAGACCATAAATTAGATAGGACAACGTTAGGGTCAACACTAACAAAACCCTCCTGCACCCAGCAGAACATCTTAAGGGACTTTTCCTTAGACCACAATTTGACTGACTGTTGGAGATCTCTAAACGGGAACGCTAGGAATTATACTTACTTTTCCCCAATGCACCTTACACAATCTAGGCTACATTACATTTTCATTAGTCAGATTTTGATGCCCCTTCTAACCACTGCTAAAATATTAAACTGCCCTTGGTCAGACCACTCTATAGTGGAGGTAACCATTTCTGGAGTTATAAATCCTCATAGAATTAAATCTTTGTCCCTTAATGCTAACCTACTACAAGATACCCTAATACTACAACAGCTCCATAAACAAATGTCAGAATTTATAGGTTTCAACACTGGCAGCATCTCTAATCCAATTCATGTCTGGGGAGCATTAAAAGCTTTTGCCAGAGGCATATTGATTGCAGAATCAGGTAAGCGCAACAAACTACATAAAGCCAAACTGACACATCTACAATCTGTAGCAAATTAGTTGTGTTCACAAATCACCCCGAACACTAGTACGAAGCATAGGAAGAAACTTAGAGACATAAACGATGAGATAGACAAACTACTCAACAAAGAGGCAGTTAGATCTATTAAACTTATAGACACTCATTACTACTTATATGGGAATAAGCCCGACAAAATGATAGCAAAAAAACTCAAAGAAATTACTAGAAACACCACAGTCCCACAACTTCAGCTACCTGATAATAGCACTACTAATGATCCCCTTATTATCGCAAATATATTTGCTGATTTCTATCAGAATCTATACAACCTTCCTTTTCAAAAGACAGGAACTGACAAATCTGAGGATTTAGATAACTTTTTAGGACCCAGCACACTTCCCACAGTATCAGCTGAGGAGCTCAAGAATTTGAATGCTCCCATATCTCAGGAAGAAATAAAATTTCCCATAAAGACCATGAAGAGCTCCAAAGCACCGGGCCCGGATGGATACTCAGTTATCTTTTATAAGTCCCTGCAGGATATCATAGTCCCTCAGCTCTCTTTATTGTTTAACTCGATAATGCAGGGTAAAGAAATTCCTAGGAAAATGCTCACAGCCAGAATAGCAGTTATACCAAAACCGGATAAAAATAAACAGCACTGTCAAAATTATAGGCCAATTTCGCTAATAAATCAAGATGTTAAGATTTTTACAAAAATTTTAGCAAATAGACTTAATCCCATTCTTAACACACTAATTCACCCAGACCAAATGGGTTTTATAAGAAATAGAGCCCGAATAGCACACGTAAGATTATAAATCTGATTAATGTGGCCACGGTCAAAAAAACGCCTTCTCTGTTCCTCTCTTTGGATGCAGAGAAGGCGTTTGATAGAATTAATTGGGACTATATGTTTGCTGTATTGAAAAAAACGGGTATTACTGGAGCTTTTCATGATGCTCTTACAATATTATATTCATCTCCCTCTGCTTTTATCAAACTCTCCGGATATCAATCCAAACCAGTTCAAATTAGGAATGGTACAAGACAGGGATGCCCCCTTTCTCCACTATTATTTGCGCTGTGTATTGAACCATTAGCAATTAAAATTAGAGACAACCCCGACATCTCTGGACTAGCGAATACAAGGTTTCGCTATTCGCAGATGACATTATACTATCATTAACCAGACCACTTCTCTCCCTCCCCCCACTATATTCAACAATTCACAAATATGGAATTTTGTCGGGTTATAAAATAAACGAGGATAAGAAACATAGATATTGACGGCATATAAGAGCCATAGGCCCAGCAAGTCTGCCCCACCTTACCTAACAGCATAAACTTATCTAGCTCGTAGGATAGCCCTATGCTTGTCCAATGCATTTTTAAAGTCCCCCACAGTGTTTGTTGCTACTACCTCTTGAGGAAGTTTATTCCATAAATCAATCACTCTTTCTGTAAAGAAGTGCTTCCTCAAATTACTCCTGAATCTACTACCCTTTAGCTTGAGCTCATGACCCCTTGTTCTTGAATTTTCCATTTTATGTAAAATACCCACAGCCTCAGTTTTACTAAACCCTTTAATGTACTTGAAAGTTGCTATCATATCACCTCTTTCCCTTCTCTCCTCTAAGCTATACATATTTAGGTCATTGAGCCTATCCTGGTAAGTTTTATTTTTTAGACCATGTACCATTTTGGTAGCCCTCCTTTGCACAGATTCAAGTTTGTTAATATCCTTCTGAAGATATGGCCTCCAGAACTGCACACAATACTCAAGATGAGGCCTAACTAATGATCTATAAAGTGGCATAAGAACCTTACTATTTCTGCTGCAAATACCTCTACCAATACAGCCAAGCATTCTGCTAGCCTTACTCGCTGCCTTACTACATTGTTTACTAAGTTTTAAATCATCTGAAATAATAATTCCCAAGTCCTGTTCCTCGTCTGTAACAGTCAGTAAAGTGTCATTGAGTCTGTAATTAACATTTGGATTTTTCTTCCCTAAATGCATTATTTTACACTTTGCTGTGTTAAACTTTAGATCCCAGTCGTTTGTCCAATCCTCCAATTGTTGTATATCACTTCTCATTTTGTCTACCCCCCCTGGAACATCCACTCTGTTGCAAATTTTTGTATCATCTGCAAAGAGACATACTTTCCCCTGTAGCCCTTTGCTGATATCGCAGATAAATATGTTAAACAAAACAGGCCCCAGAACTGACCCCTGAGGAACACCACTAGTAACAGCCCCCTCTGCTGAATGAACTCCATTTACTAAGACACTTTGTTTTCTGTCCTTAAGCCAGCATTCCACCCAGTTCACAATTTTTGAATCTAGACCAAGGAGATATAGTTTGTGAATAAGTTTATTGTGTGGGACGGTGTCAAATGCTTTGCTGAAATCTAGATATGCTACATCAACTGCTCCTCCCTTGTCTAATACTTTTGTTACATAATCAAAGAAGTCAATTAGATTAGTCTGACATGATCTCCCTGAAGTAAAACCATGCTGATTTTGGTCCTCTAAATTGTTTGTCTTTATGTAAGTCATAATTCTTTCCTTTAAGAGGCTTTCCATTAATTTCCCTACTACTGAAGTTAAACTAACTGGCCTGTAGTTGCCAGATTCTTCTCTACTGCCCTTTTTATGAAGAGGTATTACATTTGCTATTCTCCAATCATCTGGGACAGCTCCTGTTAATAGTGACTGATTAAACAGATCAGTTAATGGGACAGTTAGCACTGAACGAAGTTCTTTTAAAACCCTTGGATGAATATTATCAGGACCCACTGCCTTTGTAACATTTATTTTTGATAATGCTAACAAAACCTCATCCTCTGTAAAAAGATTACTGTTAAGCTTGTTTCTATTTTGCATAGCATCCCTTAATGTAGACATTGTATCTTCACAATCTTTAGTGAAAACAGAACAGAAGTAATCATTGAGACAGTCTGCAATCTGCTTATCTCCTTCTATTATTCTACCATCAACTGATTTCAATTTTACTATTCCTACCTTATTTTTTCTTCTTTCACTGATATATCTAAAGAATGTTTTGTCCCCATGTTTTACTGACTGTGCTATCTTCTCTTCTGCATCAGCTTTAACCTTCCTAATTAACTGCTTAGTCTTTTTTTGTTGGAGTCTCCATATTTTCATATCATCATCTGCTTGTGTGTGTCTGTAATTTTTATAAGCTATGTTTTTTGTCTTTACAGCATGTGCTACTTCTTTGGAAAACCAAATTGGTTTCCGCTTTCTTTTACTTTTACAGACATGTCTAATACAGTGTGCGGTTGCATCTAAAATGGCACCTTTCACAAATTCCCACTGTTCTTGAACCCTTGTAATAAGATTTTTCCCCTTTAAATAGTTTTTTAGGTATTCTCCCATTAATGAAAAATCTGCCGTCCTAAAGTCTAAAACTTTTGTTTTAGTCTGGGTGTACAGTTCCTGAACATGAATACTAAACCAAACAGATTGATGATCACTGGATCCTAAGTTCTCACCTACAGACACATCTGAAACTGTATCACTGTTTGTAAGTATTAGATCTAATATAGCTTCCTTACGAGTTGGTTCCTTGACTAATTGTTCAAGTGATTCCCCTAGCAGAGATTCAAGAATATACCTGCTTCTAGCCGATCTAGCAGAAGGAATCTTCCAGTCTATATCTGGCAAATTAAAGTCCCCCAGTACTATAACCTTACCCTTCATGGTCATTTTGGTTATTTCATCTAATAACAGATTGTCCAGTTTTTCATCCTGCAATGGAGGCCTATATACAACCCCTATTCTAAAAACATTTTTATCTCCAATTTCCAAAGTCACCCAAATACTTTCCACCTCATCATTTGTTCCTACAATTTCAGTAACCTTTATATTTTCATTTACATACAAAGCAACTCCTCCATCTTTCTTTCCTACTCTGTTCTTTTTAAATAACCTATATCCAGGTATGACTATGTCCCAGTCATGCAAATCATTGTACCATGTTTCTGTTATAGCTACTAAATCCAAGTTGTCCCTAGTCATTATTGAAATGAGTTCAGGTAATTTATTTCCTAAGCTGCGAGCATTTGTGCTCATGGGGAAGCACTCAGCATTAACCTTCCCCAGCATACTAAAAAGCTTCTAGAACTTAACTTTTCATTTAAATAAACTCAAAAAAAGCTTAAACACCCGGGTATTTATCTTCCAACTAATATTTACTCTCTATACCAAACAAATTACCTTCCTATGTTTACACATATCAGAAACTTAATCATGAAATGGCTAAAACTTAAGATATCTTTTTATGGCAGGGTCGTTTGAACTAAAATGACTCTGCTACCAAAGTTACTTTATATGATGAGATTTGTTTGGCAGGGGAAGAGAGCTAGAATTAATAAAAAGATAATGTGTACTCATGGGAGAGACGGAGGGGTGGGCCTTCCACATCTGGTCTCTTATTACTATTCGGCACGGATGTCCCAGACATTGCACTGGTTCAACAAGACACACCAACCTTTATGGGTACAAATCGAATCTGCAGTAGCTAATACAGACCAGATTTACAAATTATTATGGACTCCAGAAAGATTTAGACAGCCTATAATATATAAGCATGTAGCGATTTCACACACAATTTTTCTATGGAATAAGTTAGTTGCTAAGTTTCCCTTAATTCAACGAATTTCTAAACTAACACCTTTAGTACTACAACAGACCTCAATAGACTCACTTGTAAAACAGAAATGGGCCAACAAATGGCTCTACAGAATTGCTGATGTGTTGGTGAATGACAGTTTCCTTTGATATAAGCAATACAGTGCCATTGATCCCAAGGATAGAAACATTTGGTTTCATTATTTACAACTGAAATCTAGGGTACAGAAAGCGACGGGTCTTTCCAAGATACCGGCAACTACAACATTCGAAGCTCTATGTTTAGCCAACGACCTGACACATGGTACAATTTCTATATTATACCCCATTTTTAATAATAACTTGAGAGAGGTTAAATCATAAACTATTAGGAAATGGGAACAGGACTTAGATAAGACCTGGCCTTTAAAGACATGGAATGCGAACTTAGCCAAGGGCCTCTCTTTCTCCCAAAACGCTGTACTTTAGGAAAATTTTCTTAAGGTGGCCTTCAGATGGTACCTCCACCCAACAAGGTTTGGGAATGGGGAGGGACTATCCCCTAAAATACGTTATAGAGGATGTGATGAAAGAGGATCATATATATGCACATGTTGTAGCATTGCGACAAAGTCAAGGAGATTTGGGAGAAAACCTCTGATCTCTTAAGCTCCATTTTTCAGAAACAAATTATACTAACTCCTGAACAAGCTTTGTTGCACTTCTCCCCATCACAAATCCCAAAAAGACACAAAATTAGTTATGACTTTCTGTACAGTTGTTAGGATTAGCATAGCACAATTTTGGAAATCTAGGCCCCCTAGTTTTGCATTTATTGAAAAAAAGATAACACATCATTATTTGAAATGGCAAGCATATCAGCAGAAATTTTAAACACTAGAGAAACTTTCATTACACAATGGGAACCATTTATCATGCATTATGAAGCAAGAGCAAGAAGGGTTGCCGAAAATAAATTACAATGACATACTGAAAGCCCAGGAAAGTGGTGGAGAGCCAGGGCCTATTATTTGTTTATTTATTTATTTATATATTACTTGCTTATTACTTGCTTGTAAACTACCTATCATTACACAAAACTGCTATGTGAGGTATTCGGTTCTGGTCCAAAATTTCATAAGAAGGAGATGAGAGGTCCAAAGATTTTAATGTAAGGTTATTTTTTTTGCAGAGCAAACAATGTTTAATGAGAACATAATCAGAGAGGAAATAACAATATTGCTGTATTGAATGCATATGCCCGAGTTTGTTGTTATTATTTTTGTAAAATCGTAAATAAAAATTATTTCAAAATAAAAGATCACTAGCCACATAGACATAAAGCTGACATGGTGTTTCTCCAAGAGACACATTTCAGAAAGGGAAAAAAACCTTCTACTTTTGCTTGCTTATTTGGCACTTGTTATTGGGCTTCTCATAACAAACACAAAAAAAATAAAAAAGGTATTCCCTTTACAGAATTACAAACCATTAAAGACAAAGAAGGTAGTTAAATATTATCCTAATATGCTTACTATATAATAGGCCTGTAACCCTTATATCCATATATGCCCCTAATACTACCCAACACTCCTTCATGAAAAGAATCTCTAATTACGTACTAGACCAACAAAAAGGAGTACTTATTATGTGAGGGGATCTCAATGTAGCATTAAACCCACTTTGTCACGTCACCCCTAGACCCCTTTATCCCAAATTACCAAAATGAACTCCCACCTTAAATGTATTGTTGCACAAGACGTTTGGAGATCACTTCATCCCCAACTCAGGGATTATTAATTTTACTCATATCCCCATGAGATATATACTAGAATCAATTATATATTCTCAGATATAGGCGGCCTATCGCTTTTTAGTTTTGCAAGAATCCTGCCAATAAGGTGGTCAGACCACGCTTCACGTTATTTGCAAACATTTTCAAGCATATTATAAATATTCCAATGATTTTTTATAGCTATCCTTTGTTGAACATTTTGTTTTATAATTATTCTTTGTTGAACATGTTGTTTTATGCAGACACAAGTAAAACATTTCTATTTTTAATTTTTAATTTGTAAATACACTTTGCACAAATTTTGCAAATAATTGCAAACATTTTCACGCAATATTTTTCAAACTATTTTTGATATTATAGATAGCCTTTGTTGAAAATTTTGTTTCAAGCAAGCACAAGTAACACTCTTTTTTTTTTTTTATTTATTTTTTTTATTTTAATTTTTCAACTTGTAAATAAACTTTGCACATATTTTACAAATATTTTCAATCCATGATCATTTGATACATATTAAATATATGAAACTATAATCAACCCTAAAGTTTTTCTTAGCGCACATATACACTACTTTCTATCTAAAATATATTTTTTCTGTTGTGAGAACAGGGAAGTATTTGCAGCCAGGGTTTGAACTAGCGCTACACTAAAAACTCCTATCCTCTCTATCCAAAATTGACAACCACTATTGTACAATATATGGTGGAGCTGCATCCCCTTGCATTTGTACCATTTCAATTTACCTTTAATAAAGTTGTTATAAAAAAAAAGGGGGGGGAAGGGAGAGAGGGAGGCGGTTGGTTAAGGGTAGATAGGAACCAAGGGTGAGTCTTGGGCTGCTTTTACATGGTTGCTGATATTGAATTATTTGTGGCTGTAAAGTGTTTATTTTTCATGTTTAACCCGTAACATCCCTACACAGTTTGCGTCCTGATTTTCTAGCTTTGAGCTTACAGAATATTAGCATTGGTTAACTATTGCACCATGCTATCGAATTATTGTTTTACCACTGCCAAACTGTGCCCACAATTTATGTCTCATAAAACCAGATGTTAAGGTACAAAGATTAGGCAAATTGGTGTAAACTAATTATAGAAAACAATGACAAACATTAAGGTTTTTGTACTGATTCCTTTATATTGTGTCTAGGAAAAATAATCATTTACATTAAATTTACCATTTCTAATATGAAACCATCCTCATAAACATTCTGAATGTCATTAGTATATGGGCATGATGGGTATACTTGGCATGTTTGCTCAATGATTATATATTTATTTAACTGTTAATATTTCAAAAGTGTTTCTTTAAGGTTTTTTAATTATTGATTGAGAAAACACAGTTTACTAATTTGGCGAGATTTTATCTAAAATCAAAAAAGTACCATATGATTAAAAGACAACTAAATAAAGTAGAATTGCATAATTAACAAATGCATTGCAATAACACTCAGAATTTCAAATAGGCAAATTGTTTTAACACATTTATTTTTTTTCCTGGCCCCCTGTATCATGTGACAGCCATCATCCAATCACAGACTAGTATATGCATTTTCTGTGGACTTTTGCACATGCTCAGTGAGAGCTGTTGCCTCAGAAAGTGTGCATATAAAATAATGTGCAAAATTTGATAATAGAAGTAAATTGGAAAGTTTATTTAAACAGCATGCTCTCTCAATAATGAAAGTTTAATTTTGACTTAGTGTCCCTTTAATGATCTTCTATAAGAAGTGGCTGCAACTGATCGACTCTTTTAACAAAATTGTAAGAGTTCTGCTAATTTAGGAGGTGTAAAATATAGACAAAAGCCAAACCCCACTGTTTATAACAAGGCTTGTCTTTGCCAAGTTACACTCATAATAACACTATCTTATAAAAAATATTATTATTTTAAGCAGATGGAAAAATGATCATTCAGATGTAAATCATTATTATGCAAAACACAATTTTGGGACATTTAGGTTTTTATTTTGAAACCATTGCAAAATATCTCAGTCCCCAACAAACAAGACAGAATAGCAAACAATTAAACCTCAATCATGACAACGTGATTTTATGAAGCAATATTTTTTACCATTTAACTGATTATTGACAACAATGTAAATACAGCCTTGAAAGGGAATGAGATCAGAATTCTGACTAAACTATGTATATAGATGAATGTATGCCAATTCTCCAATTTTTTTGTTTCATTCCTACTGTTCACCACTAAAAAAGCTGCACTAAAGGAGGTATATAAGTTTGGCTAGTCAGCTGCTTAGTTTGTAATATTGTACAGGGTGTTTGATCAGTCATGTGTCCATGTCCCATGTCTAATCCTGCCATAGTATTAATCAGTACTAATGACTGATATTTAGGGGCAGCTGGTCAGGCAGCAAATGTTGTTTTTAGTCCTAAAGGCTTCTCCAATCAAGACTTAACCTGTCATAGGGAGGTGGGAAACTAGGGGACGCTCAGTCATTTTTAATAATTTTGACTAAAAAGGGTCAGATGCAAATCAAAAATCAGAAGATCCATAGAGCTCAAGGTAGGCTGCAAAACGTCAGTAAATTAAAGTGTAGATCATAATGCTTTAGAAATCTTATCAATAGATTTAACTACAAAAATCCTCATGGACTTTATTAGTGAATTTGTAGAAAAATAAAAAGATAACCTTTTTATAAAGGGTTGTAATTGGCATTGAAAGATATGTTCTTTAAATTATTATAATTTTATCATTTAAGATTTTTGTTAAAAAATAGTTATACATTTTTTAGTAACAAATCTGAAACCAGCATTCAGCAGAACCAAACGCCCACATGAATAAAATTTGTTAAAACCAAAGGTTTTGAAAAATATGAAAAAAAATCTTTAGTACAAAACAGATTTTTTTTTTTTTTGTCTTTGCACATGTAGTTTATTCGTTCATGCAGTTAAAATTTTTACACTAATGGTGGGGAAGGCTTTTCTGTAGACAAGAATGTCTTCAAATTTACATTTTTCAATAACAATCCAGTAATGTCCTTGTGGGATGACTGATGCATGTGTCAGCCTATAAGTATGTAAGTTTTATTCTGCAGCATCATTCTACTACTTCTGGGTGCCACTAAAAATGCTTAACTGATATTGAACTGTAAATTTTCATAACCCCATCACAATTAAACCCCCACTGCTAAAAAATTCTAACCACTACTAACCCTTAAACCATCATAACCACATCACAATGAACTGCTTTATCCATAACAGCTTTTAACTCATGCATTCCAATAATCTTTATCTCATTGCTAAAACCTCCTGACCATTATTAAACCTTAAACCACCAATACTAAAAGCCCCTATGCATCATAACCAATATTGCAATAAAATATTAAAATAAAATAAAAAAACATAGTAACCACCACAATACTATTATTTTTCCCACTGCTAAAACACTCTAATCACAAATCACCCACCGCAATTTAAAAAAATCAATAGGGTTAACTGGCATTTCTATTGTTTGTTTTAACCAACAAATAGGATGTGTCAATTTTCAATTAACAAGTTGCATAAATGATCACTTCTATTGGTTTGATTGAAAGGAAAAAAAGAAAACATACTAGAAATATAATATTGCATGCAAAGGTGAAGTATTAGTGGCTAGAAGGTTATAAATGGAAGATTTTTTTGTATTGGGGTCTGAACATTTAAGGGTTTTTTAGAATTTTTTGACAGACTGTCAATTTATCATTTAATAACAGAGAGGGGTTAATAGTGGTTAGGCATTGGCAGTGATGGATATCATTCTGATGGGTTTATGGATATGTAAAGTTAAAAGCAGTTAAGAATTATTAGTGGTGGGTGTTAATTGTAATGGAGAGTTTAGCAGTTAGGAGTTACTAACAAATATGAGGTTTTAGTGGGGGATTAATTATGATGGATGTTATGGTTGTTTGGTGGTTAAGTACTGTGGGGGATACTCGACCCTTAAAGAGAATTTATGGTTTTTCAAAAAAACTAAAATTGCCAGGGACAAGGAGGATTATGAGAAAGGCAATGTATATAGGTGGATTCAAACAGGAGGTAGGAAGAGACAGAGGGCCAATAATAGTTATAGGCAAGAAAAGAAAAAAGTTAGGTTTAATGAAACTGATACTGAGTATGATTATGATTCCTCAGATTTTGATGGTAGCCCTGAGGAAACTAATCCTACTTCTACTTTTGTGTTACAATCAACAGCGGTTAGGGAGGATGTTGCCACACACAATTCCCAGGTTCCAAAAAAACAGAAAGGTACACTACAGGCAAAAGAAAAGGGAAAAAAAAAACGTAGGACAAGACGAGGGGGGAAGCACAGGGGGAGGCAGAGACCATTATGCAGAACAGCAGGAGAAAACACACCGCTACCCCAGGAGACAGCGGATATTTCAGAACAAAAAATAAATTTAACATCTAATAATTTAATACATTTGTCATCTTTAAAACTTACTCCTCACCAAATTAAGGTATTATCATTAGGATTAAACTTTTCACCTAGCTCATATTTGTTTCAGACTTTGTTTCAGACTATTGTAGATATAAATAAATTTGTGCGAACGCTAACTCTTAAGAAATATTTTTTAGAACTATCTGGTAAGGGTAATGGATTGAATTATACTGAAAATAGACAACACATTTGTGATACCATATAGGACACTAATGTACTCTCTTTTGTTGACATATGTGCTGAACTGGACTTGAACCATCTGCAAAGAGAAGCAGGTAGTGATGTTCAGAATTTACAAAGTACTGATATTTCCTTGAAAAAATTCAAAAGCAAATCTAGCTTTTATCCCACAAAGATAAGAAACAACAGCATAGAGGTTTTTCACACAACAATAGAGAAGGAACTGATTGAACTACACAAGAAAAATGTGGATGGTCATGATTTGTTCAGATTTGATAATATAACCAAACAAGAGAGAGTGGCTATAAAACAGCTGAAAAATAATCAATCAATTGTCATACGCAACTCCGATAAAGGAGGAAATGTGGTCATCCTTGATAGGACTGACCACATAAAAGAGGCATATAGACAATTACATGATGAGGACATTTATGAAAAATTACTCACGAATCCCACTTTCAAATATAGAAGAATACTCCATGATCTCCTGGATTGGGCAGTAATGGTTGGTACAATAACTCAAATTAATTTTGATTATTTGCTAGTCGAGCATCCAATTGTGCCAATTTTTCCTTACCTCCCCAAAATCCATAAGAGCATGACCCTCCCCCCCTGGACGCCCCATAGTGGCAGGTATAGGCTCCCTAAATGAACCACTAAGTGCCATGATTGATACTCTCCTTCAACCTATTGTGTTGGGTTTGAAGAGCTATATTAGAGACACCACATATTTCATTAGACAAATTGAACAGGTAAACTGGTCAAATGACTGTTGCATTGTTACTATTGATGTGGTGTCCTTATATACCTCAACCCCCCATGACAAAGGCATTACGGCAATACAATCATGTCTGGAATTGTACACTGATTATGATGCTAATCTCAAGGAATTTATTTTGAAGTCCATAGATTTCTTGCAAACACACAATTTTTTTCTTTTTGAAGGTGATTACTATCGCCAAAGACAGGGGACAGCCATGGGGGCTAAATTTGCCCCAACATACGCCAACCTATTTTTGGGTTGGTGGGAGCTGTCCCGTGTCTTTGGTGATGGTAATTCCTTCAGGGAATGTATTATACATTACAGTTGCTATATCGATGTATTTATATTGAGAGGGGAAGATTCAATTAACAAAAATGTTTTTGATTATCTTTCCAGCAATCAGCAAAACTTGCGCTTTACCATGAATATGAGCCGAGAGGAGATGCCTTTCCTTGATGTTTTATTGAAACCTGACAAAAGTAAGCAAAAGATAGAAGTGGAGTTATATAGGAAAGAAAATGCAGGTAATACTCTCCTAATGGCCAAGTCTGGCCATCCGAAACATGTAATAAAGGCCATTCCTAAAGGCCAATACATGAGGAAAAAACTAAACTGCAGTACAAAATAGGCATATGAGGTACACTCAGAGATAACTACAGAATGTTTTCTGGAAAGAGGGTATAAGATACAAGATTTAAACGAGGCAAAGGGAAAGGTGGACCAAATGGTAAGACAGGACATGTTTAAAACAAGTACTAGAAGTAAGGAGGATTACCATCAAAAACCAGTATTTATCACATCCTACAGCAAGGAACATAGTGCAATCTGTGACATTATTAGAAAATCTCTCCCCATTCAATTTCTCAGGGTAGATGAAACATTGGACAAAATATTTGAGAGAGGTTGTAAATGTGTTACACGTAGATCTAGAACTCTGTCTAATATCCTGTCTCCATCTATGTTACCAACAACAAACACAGAAAATTGGTTAACCCCCAAAAAAGTTTTTTTTCCGTTGTGGTAGCAGAAAGTGTACATCATGTACACATGCTATTTTTGGAGATACCTTTAAATCCACGGATGATGAAAGGTCATACCAATATATCAATTGTAACACTTCACATGTTATATACTTGCTTACATGCAAATTGTGCAACATAAAGTATATAGGTCAGACGACCAGACCCCTCAAAAATAGATTCCTCGAACATCTCAGATCTATAGGTGATGAAAAATCTGACACTGCAGTTGCCCTACATTTTAGGAATGAGCATAATGGTAATAGCAAATTGCTGTGCTTTCAGGGTATACAACATGTTAAAAGATACACAAGAGGAGTAAATAGACTAAAACTTTTAAGCCAAAAAGAAGTGTATTGGATTTTTCAACTGAATACAAGGGTCCCTAGAGGCTTGAACTCAGATTGGGATATTAAACTTTATGTTGATTAATCCAACACACTCATATGGGTAGTTATGTTTTATGCACCTATCTTTTGGTAGTAGGTTTCAAGTTAGTAATCATAGTCTCTATTTAATGATGTTGGATCACCAATATGACAACAGGTTAATTTGGATATTATATAAATGTATGCACACAAATCAAGAATGTGTTATATTAGAAAGAGGGAGAATTATAAATATTGTGAAATTGTGAAACTCTAATATATGAACATTATAAACAATTGTTTAAATAACTCCCCTCTGATATATTAATTCAGTACTCAGGTGATATCTGATAGTGATCATATATGTAAGCCACTATATATAACTTTAGTAATATGTCACAATGTTTGAGGGTTATACCTGATTTTGCATTTAAAAATTGTGCATGTTTATTTCGATTGTAAATTTTTATTATAAGTTCAAATTATGTTATATATATGTAAATGACTGTTCCAATTCTCTCCAATTACCTGTGACACCTGTAAAAGGGGTGTGCCTGACCTTTAAAGTCATCAATCCCCGGCCTAACCTTCTAACATTTATTAAATAACTTAATTGCTATAAATAAGAGTTACACACAACTTTAGTATAAAAATTGGCCGCAGCCATTTTATTAATAACATAAGTTAAATATTGTATAATAAAATATTTCCAAACATTTAACAGAACATACCTGATGTTCATAAATAACATTCCATATCAAACAAACTGTCAATTCCCCACAGCGGTGCTAGTTTCCAAACCCACAAAAACAAGATTGCCGTTATTCAAAAACTGGACTCAACTATATCCCCGTTGAGTCCGTCCAAGGACACCTACACTTTAATAGGGAACCCCTTGCCCCTATAAAACCAGTTGCCCGCTCACCCCATGGAGAGGCAACTACTTAAAATCCTCCAAATCACTTGGCCATATTGCTTAACATATTTGTCTGGGAACTAGCACCCCCGCCTTGCTGCGACGAACACAAAACAAGGAAGGGACACCAAAGATTAGGGAGGGAGGGAGCACTTTCCACATACGTTTGATAAATAATCTGATGACAGATTCTCCCGCTCTTTCCTTAAAAGCGTAACAGCGCGTGCTAAGCCCGCCCCCTTACAGGCTCCCAACCAATCACACACTAGGCCTAATTCCTCCAACGGTCAAGTCCCCTTCCCGTTACTTCGAACTCCCAGGGTCTCCCTGACCTTTAAAGTCTTCAATCCCTGGCCTAACCTTCTAACATTTATTAAATAACTTAATTGCTATAAATAAGAGTTACACACAACTTTGGTATAAAAATTGACCGCAGCCATTTTATTAATAACATAAGTTAAATATTGTATAATAAAATATTTCCAAACATTTAACAGAACATACCTGATGTTCATAAATAACATTCCAAATCAAACAAACTGTCAATTCCCCACAGCGGTGCTAGTTCCCAAACCCACAAAAACAAGATGTCCGTTATTCAAAAACTGGACTCAACTATATCCCCGTTGAGTCCATCCAAGGACACCTGCACTTTAATAGGGAACCCCTTGCCCCTATAAAATCAGTTGCCCGCTCACCCCATGGAGAGGCAACTACTTAAAATCCTCCAAATCACTTGGCCATATTGCTTAACATATTTGTCTGGGAACTAGCACCCCCGCCACCGACTGGACTGACCAAACAGCCCAGTCCCGCCAAACCCAAAATTTTGCCCAACGCTTCTTTTATATCAAAAAGAAATAGCTGCAGCTCAAATTGATTAAAGTGTACACCATCTTTTAGTGTACACCATCAATTCCTCAGCCCCTTCCACTTCAAAATCTGGGTGGAAAACAACACCCCCCCAACCTTCTTACGAAAGAGATAGCTATTTTGTTAACTTTCTTGCGGCTCTTTTCCAACCTATCATAATCCCATGCTGATCTCCAAACCAGTCAAGGAGTAATCTGTGACCAGACTATTTTTATTCCGGGATAAAGCTCTTTTATATTGCCCAAATCCCTTTTAATTCTTCTTACTAATTCTTTTTGAGGAATCATACCCAAATCATTCCCCCCAAATGCAATATCAAAACATCCGGGTGATGGAAAACCTTGCTATAATCGAGAAACACTGGAAACAGAAGTTCCCAGCACATACCCCTAATCCCAAACCATTTGACCTCCCATTGACCAACTGGACACCCGAGCTGAAGGCCGCCCATTTTTTTACTGGCCTCAGCATTGGCCCAATATATAAATGAATGCTCCATCACCCATACAATCCTCACACCTGAAATAAAAGCAATAAAAGAGAACATTCAGGATGATTTCAGCTCAAGCATTCCCAAACATTCACCCCAATCTAAAAATTTTTTTTTTTTAAACCCTCAAATCAGGTCTAACATAAGATTTATAACGACTTGAACCCCATCTACCAATCTTTTTGACTATATCCTCTCTGAGACCTAGCATAGCAGCTTCAGTAGCAGCTCCTATACGGAATGAGTGGGACCCGAACTCTAATGGATTAAAACCCAATAAAACAATTGAACTCTTCAGAATGGCTCTAAATTGATACTGTGACAAAAAGGAACCATCTGAGTGAACCAACAAAGGGCCATCCTGCAAAGGCCGTATGGATCCATAATGCATCATTACCTGACAAGGACATATCTCTGCACCGCTAGGGAACAGCGCTATATTCTTGCCTTTTCCATAAATATCTGTTTTACTACTTCTCAGTAAGATTTCAACCCTGCTCTCATTCCATATTACATCTTCTTTTTGTAAACCTCCAGAAAATTTCCTGCTAGGGCTTACCAATTCAGAAAGCCTAAAAGCCCCAAAAAAGCGCACAAACATCAGCCAATACTACCCAAATTTTTTCAAGCAAAGTAAATGTAATAGGCCTTCTCTTGTCTCTACCCTTCGCCTTTTTCTTCAAACCTTTAAAGACCTGACGTACCCAAAAAACCATTGTAATGTCAGGCAGGCCTAATAAACGGAATCTAAAAGCTAGGGCCGCCAATCTTTTCTCCATATTAGATGCTGACAAACCCAAGGTTCCCCAATGCCACATCCATTCCAATAAGCAACCAGTGACATCATCAGACCCTTCTTTGATTTCAGCCTGACCTAACCACATTTCCCATTCCCTCCAGACTGATACATAAGACACCCAAGTACCTGGAGCCAAAGATTTCTTAATTAATTCAGCCAATCCTCCATCCCAAGCTTCCAAAGTTGGGCCAGAAACTTTGCTCCAGCTACATCCGCCTGAGGAGCCAGCTCCCGAAAGCGACACCACTGTGAACGAGATAAAGAATCTGCTATCAAATTAAGCTTACCAGGGATATGCTTTGCCCTGACAAAAACATTCATACTTAAACATTTCAAGACCAGTACTCTCAATAAACGCAAAACTGGCAATGATGACGCAGATAATGAATTGATAGCAGAAACAACACCCATATTATCCATGTGGAACAATATGGATTTATTCACCAAATCAACTTCCCACACAAACAATGCCACCAGAATCGGAAATAATTCAAGGAAGACTAGGTTCCGAGTTAAACCCAACCCCACCCATTCTTGAGGCCACACCTCTGCACACCAATGACCCTAAAAATAAGCCCCGAAACCAACACCACCAGCTGCATCTGTTATCAAATCCAAATCAACATTAGAGATCCTAGCTTCCATAAAGATTGCAACTCCATTAAAATTTTTAAGGAACTCCAACCAAACTTTCAAATCATCCTTGTGGCCTTTTTTAATCCTTACAAAATGATGAGGCTTACTAACACCAGACGTAGCCAATGACATTCTTCTAGAAAAAACTCTACCAATGGGAATGATTCTGCAAGCAAAATTCAATTTTCCCAGCAGAGATTGCATTTCCCTCAGAGTCACCTTACGGACCCCCAAAAAATGCTGAATCATTTTTGACAAATCCACAATCTTTTCCAAAGGTGACCTACATTCCATTTTTTCGGAATTAATTGTAATACCCAAAAATTTAAGGGCCGTAACTGGACCCTCAGACTTTTCCATTGCAATAGGAACCCCAAATTAAGATGCCATTGAATAAAAACAATCCCTTAACTTCAAACAAACGTCCGATTCAGGAGGACCAACAAAAAGAAAATCATCCAAATAATGAACTATAGAAGAGAATCCTGACTTAAATTTAACAACCCATTCTAAAAAAGAACTAAAACACTCAAACAATGAACAAGAAATAGAACAACCCATCGGGAGGCAAAGGTCGATGAAGAAAAAACCATCAAAACAACAACCCAAGAGATAATGGGAAGAAGGATGAACCGTAAGTAACCGAAAGGCTGCCTCAATATCCACTTTAGCCATTAAAGCAAATTGACCGGCCTCCCTAACCAGATTAACTGCCATGTCAAATGATGTATAAGACACAGATGATAATTACTCCGGAATATCATCATTCACAGACCCACCCTTTGGAAAAGATAAGTGGTGAATAAGTTGAAATTTACCAGGTTCCTTCTTAGGAACCACTCCCAAGGGAGAAATACGCAAATGGGGGATAGGAGAAACTTTAAAAGGACCTGCCATTCATCCCAAAGAAACCTCCTTCTCAAGCTTACTCCTAACAACATCTGGCCATTCCCTAGCAGACTTAAGGTTACCCCTGTAGTGAACAACGCCCCCTGAAGATGGGATTCTAAAACCAAACTCAAAACCATGCAGCAATAACAAGGCTTTTTCACCAAGCCCTTCTGTTTAGCGTAGAGTACGAGCCACAGCTCCATCCCGCTTAACCTCACCGGAGTTAATCGGTTTTTCAGACAGCTCCTGGGTTCCTCCCAATTTGTTCTTTTTGAAACACTTGATGGAAGGGTGAGATCCCCCACACACTGAGCATTCATGTCTGAATTTACAAGCCGATCCCCATTTGCAAAATGTTTAATTGAAAGCAAAACAGAAACCTTTTTTGACTGTTGCCGATGACCCACTTTGAAGTGACCCGCCGGCACCCCCACGAAAAGGCTGCGAAGACCTTAACGGGGTCATCACTTTTAGCCAAAGGCCCATATCACGGTCATCCCACTTCATCTCAGGCTTAACCGACAAACGTTGTCTAAATTGTTCATCATAAACCCACCAAGCCATACCTCCATATGTTCTCTGAGCAGCGGCTACTTCATCTAAATAACAAAAAAGTGCCGCGCCTTGATCAGGGAACTTACCAGCAAATAAACTGGCATAAATAACAAAAGCCTGAAACCAGTTAGTAAATGTTTTCAGTAATTTTCTGTATTGTTTTTTTCCTCTCCTCCTCTTCCTTCTTAGACGCATCCTTTTTTGAGTCTTCAGTTATCTTAAAAGACTGGTCAAGAGGGAGGAGAGAAAATAATTCAATAAACTCTCTCTTGCATATCTTCTCCCTTAACTCAACCGTCAAGTGCATACCCAAAGGCCCAATAGAACACAAACAAGACCTGGCCAAAGCCGTGTCAGCAATTTTAAGCTCAAAACCCCCAGACCCTTTATTATCAACATTGGCCACTTTTGACTGAGACAAACCAACCACTTGAGATTGGGTTGCCAACCCTACATCTTTTGTTCCCACACCAGAAATCCCTAATGCCCCATTTTGAGGTACAGATCCAGGAGGAACCCACGAATTGGCGACTCCCCCCGAAACTTTAGCACCTTCTAACTTGGCTAACAAGTCCCTTAAACCCGCTACAACAGTTATTGATAAAGGATCAGCATTCACACCAACTGTTTCAACCCCCACATTCAAATTCACAGCCCCAGATCCCTCATTACCTGTCCTAAGATTCTGAGCCGCTGCAGACTGATCCCCTTGAGATGCAGCCGTGACCTTCTCTATATTCTGGAACCCAGGAGTCCTAGGTTCCGTATTAGCCATCAATTGTTGACTTCTTTCAGCCTGCAAAACAGAAACATGTGACAAACCCCCTGAAGGTGCCCAAACTCCAATGCCCCTACTAGCCGTAGACATACCCAACCTACTATCCACTAAAACACCCTTACCCCTCTTAGCAGATGTAACCTCAAACCATTCACCCCTTAAATCCCCATACCTCTTGCATTGTCTACCTCTACCTTGTATTCTCCCAATCCCAGACCTGTTTGGACGTTGAACAGAATTAACAGAGCTATGAAATTATTGTTATGCCTCCGTCACGTCATCACCTGATGACCAAAATTAAAATTGTTGGCATTACTCACCCCTGCTTCGTCTCCCCTTGCATTAGAACGTTCCGCCCCCGGAACGCCATCCTCCATATCAAGCCTGATATTATCCATCCAGGATTCCTGAAGGCCATAAGCTTCCCCACTTAGGCCATCATTTCCCACCACCAAGAAACCCGGAGAATTCTCATTCCCTTTCTAAAGAAAAACATTATTAGAAACAGGTAAATTTTCAACCACCTCAACATTCCTACCCCTCAAATTTCTTAACTCACCCCTTAAAACTAAATCACTCGATGCCCTGACTACCGGTCTAAACTGGCGTAGGGGGTTAACTACACTGGGAGAAGGAGGAATAAAATCCTCCTCAGAAGAATCTAAATATAAGGCTAATTCCCCAACGCCGTTATCAACCTCTGTATCATGCTGACTCTCACTGACTTCGACCCCTTCAACCCTCTCATCTAACACTCGATAAGCCTGTTCCTCAAAATTGCTACTAGGTCTTAAAATCTGGGCCATTTTTGAAACATTATGTAACTGCTCCTCAACCGCCTGAGACAAAACAGTCGGGCCTGACACCTTCAATTCCTCACCCCTCTTTCTCACTAAAACACTTCCTAACCTACCACCACTCACCTGTTCCTTACTACCACTCGATAAACTAGGCCTCGGCGGACCGTCACCTTTACTAACTTGCCTCTTCCCCTTAAATACCACTTTTTGGCCTAAATTGGCCGTCTTACCCTTAGGCAAAGAATCCCCCTTCTTTACAGGCACTTTAACTTGCTCCGGTAGAGAACAAATGCTCCCAGACAGCATAGCAGGATCCACAACCTCAGCTCCGGCCTGCCGACTCCCGGAACCAGAACTTGACTTCTTCCTCATGGCCACCTTTAACCCCGGACTGGGGCTGGGTCTTCTCCGTCCGCCATTACTCCCCTCCGAATCCGGATCCAAACGAACCGGGGGCCTAGAACGCCTCACCGGTCTCGAAGCAGCGTCCTCCTTATCATCCTTCGATTCGATATCAGATCCAAACAAGGGACGTAACTTATCCTCGAGCCAGGTAGGGCCCATTTTAGCAGCTTCCAACTATAGTTGGTCGAAAATCACATCAAACTGCGCCATCACAAATAATTCCACAATGAACAAGCACTTTCCACATAAGTTTGATAATTAATCTGATGACAGATTCTCCCGCTCTTTCCTTAAAAGCGTAACAGCGCGTGCTAAGCCCGCCCCCTTACAGGCTCCCAACCAATCACACACTAGGCCTAATTCCTCCAACGGTCAAGTCCCCTTCCCGTTACTTCGAACTCCCAGGGGCTCCCTTCTCCCTTTATTAAGGGAAGGGACGCAGTGTAATGTTGAGGGTCATTGAGAAAGTAATACCTACGAAACGCGTTTGACCTGCTAAGCTCTGACGGCTGGTTTTGCCTTTTTAGTGTTTCAATAAAGAAGCTTTTATTTCTACAAGCGTGGAGTGGCGGCTGTTTTTTGTTTCTTACGCAGACCTATCAGACAGTGTGCAAGGATTTGGTTTCTTCTGTATGTACAGTCTGCCATCCTGAGATGAGAATGGGCTTGGTACTAAAAAGAGACGGATGGAGAGGGTGGTGCTTGGTCCTTTATATATTTTTATTTTATTTTTTCCCAACTGGAGTGCAGGCTATGCTAGGGAGTGGAAAATTTAAAATTTGAGGTCTCTTTTTTTTTTTTTTTTGTTTGTTTATTTTCCTTTCAAAATGACAATATATTTCCATATATAAAAGCTACACTGTATTAATGAAAAGAATACATCTTGGATTTGGTGTGTATTACTTAAATTTTTCTTTAAACAGTTCAATATTTTATGTTGCTGTTGCTGTTCATTGCTATGAAGGCTGTTGTACACTCCTTGATGTACTTTTATTTTATGTTTGTTATATTGGCTAAATTCTAAATTGTTAAACCTCAATAAAATTAAATTAAAAAAAGTACTGTAGGGGATTTAGTAAAACTTAAAGGGACACTGAACCCAAATTTTAAGCAACTTTCTAATTTACTCCTATTATCATTTTTTCTTCGTGCTCTTGCTATCTTTATTTGAAAAAGAAGGCATCTAAGCTAAGGAGCCACCCAATTTTTGATTCAGACCCATGAACAGCACTTGTTTATTGGTGGGTGAATTTATCCACCAATCAGCAAGAACAACCCAGGTTGTTCACCAAAAATGGGCCGGCATCTAAACTTAAATTCTTGCTTTTCAAATAAAGATACCAAGAGAATGAAGTAAATTTGATAATAGGAGTAAATTAGAAAGTTGCTTAAAATTGAATGCTCTTTCTGAACCACAAAGCGAAAAAAATTGGGTTCAGTGTCCCTTTAATTGCAATTGGGATTTTACAGTTAGAAGGTTAATAGTAGTTTTTGGGGGGTGAACACTGGTGGCATAACTGTGATGGAGATTGTGACAGTTACAATTTTAATGGTAGTTAGGAGGTTTCTGTAACAGTAAAAATCTTATAGTTTCACAGTGTGTGGAGTGCGAGTAATTATTTTAATAGAGGTTTGGGGTTTAAGGAGGGGGTTAGTTGTAATGGGACTTTAGAGTTTAGAAAAACACACACTACACTCTATTGTAAATTTCTTTATTAATATTTTAATAAAAATATATATTTTTCACCCTTTTTGTCATAGATTTTTAATATCAGGATAAAAGCATACAATAATGATATAGGTTTTTCACTGACAAATGACTCAGAACAGAGCAGCATTAAACAACTCCAAAACAGTTCAGCATAGGGGTGGGAAATGGCTCTACCGTGAAGGAAGGGTTTACACATTTAGATTACAATAGAGCACAAGCAAAAAGGGGTTTGGAATACATGTATATAAATTTATATAAGTGCATTGGAGCACTACACAGTCAAGTAGCTGAAAAAATGAAAAATCATCTATATACTATATTTATATTTAATAAAGTGTTTAACCATGTATTTAATGAAAATATTTCACATTCAAATGTTTTTCACATAAGGGAGTATGTCCTTTGTAATTATAAATATATATATATATATACATTTATTTTAGCTCCATTTAAGTCTATGGGGGTAGTTTTTTTTGCACGGTTCGGGTTAGTGCTCATACAAAAACTTTTTATTTAAGTCATACGATTATTGAAAACCAGTATTATACAATGTACAAACAGGCATGCAAATTAAAGGGACCTTATACACTAGATTATTCTTTGCATAAATGTTTTGTAGATGATCCATTATACAGCTTTTTTTGTTTTGTTTTGTTCTTAAATGTATAGTTTTACTTATTTTTAAATAACATTGCTCTGATTTTCAGACTCCTAACCAAGCCCTAAAGTTTTAGGAGAATACTGACGTATACCTACTCCAGTTTGTTCCTGTTTGTGTAAAGGGTCTTTTCATAAGAAAAGCAAGGGGGAGGGGGGAGTGTCTGCAATTTCCCACTTGCAGTGGGTGTTCCAGCTACCCTTTTAACAGAGCTAAACTAGGAGCTTCTAAATACTTTTTTAAATGGTTTTATACTGGATTTTTAGATCAGTATCTTTGCATATTATTCTTTATAGAAGTGTCTATTACATGCAGTTATATTAAAATTGGTGTATACTGTTGCTTTAAGGCAACAGGTTACATGCTTTTTTAACAGTATAAACATAGGAAACACAAAAGAAAAAATAAAACATTCTATTACATTGTGCATGGTGGTAATCTCTCATTTGTCAAAAGGTCTATTAGACGTGTAATAGGTTTGTTTTAGGTCAGTGCACTACTTTAACTCCAAACCATATTATAAACAGCTGCTGTGAGATAGTTAAAAGGGTAGGGCCATTAATTATAAAAGATCTCCATAATCTTCAACTTCGCCTGAGGTGGCGTATAACATAAGAACTAAACTTTATTATTTTGATGAGGTGTGAAAAGTGTGGGATTTGTTTTTAAGGTATGTCTCCCATAGCAATTGCATTTGAGCATACTTTGATCTTCAAAACATAGAATTTTTCTAGTGATAAAATGTAGATATACAGTATGTGCAAAAACATTTTACTTTCAACTTGTAGTACACGCTCTTACCGATGTGCGCAAAAAAGGGTATGAACAACAGAAGCAATGTAGTATTGTGACCCCTGGAAAAATACAAAGACAATACTAGCTGAAGATTGTGATCAGCCCCATTAATGTTTAAAAGGACATAATATCCATATGCTAAATTACTTGAAAATGATGCAGTTTAACTGCAAAAAGCTGACAAGAGAAAATATCCCCTGAGCATCTCTGTGTTAAAAAGCAAGATATTTTACCTCTAAATCTCTTCAGCTCACAAAAGTAAGTGCTCTGTGAATAGTTGTCATTCAGTTACTATTCAACTGCAAGTTAAAAAAAAACAATTGCCAATCATGATCAGCAGTGCTGATATCCCACTTTGCTTTCCTGTGGTCTCATGAGATTTCACTGAAATCTTGCGAGATTTCATTGTAAACTTCCTTAAAGGGACAGTCTACACCAGAATTTGTATTGTTTTAAAAGATAGATAATCCCTTTATTACCCATTTCCCAGTTTTGCATAACCAACACAGTTATAATAATATACTTTTAACCTCTGTGACTATCTTGTATCTAAGCCTCTGCAAACTGCCCCTTTTTTCAGTTCTTTTGACAGACTTGTAGTCTAGCCAATCAGTGCCTGCTCCCAGATTACTTCATGAGCACAGTGTTATCTATATGAAATATGTGAACTAACACCCTCTAGTGGTGAAAAACTGTTAAAATGCAATCTGAAAGAGGTGGGCTTCAAGGTCTAAGAAATTAGCATATGAACCTCCTAGGTTAAGCTTTCAACTAAGAATACCAAGAGAACAATGCAAAATTGGTGATAAAAGTGAATTGGAAAATTGTTTAAAACGACATGCTCTATCTGAATCATGAAAGTTTATTTTGGCCTAGACTGTCCCTTTAAGGGAAATAACATGACTGCCTGCACATGCCAGATGCACGCTCTCTTGCAAGTCCCAAGACTAGCATCCTGATTGGCTGCTTAAAGTCCCTTTAAAAAGTAATGTGGCTTCTGAGGAACTTTTGAGGTAAACGATCTTACTTTGTAACATAGAGATATTCAGGTAGATATTTTCTAGTCAGCTTTTAACAGATATGCCGCATCACGTTCATTTGTTTTAACATTTGGGTATCATGTCCCTTTAATTCAAGGTGGCTATTCAAAAAATACTTTTGTTATACTATTCTAACAAAATACTTTTTGGTACAAAACACAAATTCAGCATAGAACTCGTTTTATTGAATTTATTTATTTTCTTGCCCATCTCTAGCTCCCTCTCTTTTATATATATATATATATATATATATATATATATATATATATATATATATATATATATATATATATATATATATATATATATATATATATATATATTGTTAGATGTTGTTTTCAGAGGGGGGGGGGTCAGTCAGGGCTTGGCCTGGAATACACCATATCAGCTGGAAACTAATACATTATTTGTTCAGGATATCCATGAGAATAGATTTCAGACCACGCAGCTATGATTCCAAAAGCTATTCTATTTATTGCAAGTTGAAAGGCACTTCTTATAGCCAAGAGTTACAGCATATATTGTTAACAAGTGACGTATTCATAATTACATCATCTTACATAGTATTTCTGCAAGAACAAAGAAACTCATTTAAAATATAATTGTAAGAAAAGGAGTGTTAGGGAGTCATTTCTACAGACATACGTAACTTCAGATAACAGTAACTCTGGGCCTCATAGCCCAGCACAAATCAAAGCTATTTGACATCTTATAGAGATAACAATGCATCCAAGCACATTGTCAGGGTCATTCTCAGGGCTATTCTAGCTATGCAAGTCTCTCTAACATCAGCATATTTCTCACTACATAATAAACCACTATAATAAAAGGTTATTGAGACAAGATGGATGCCTAAGACAAAATGGCGGTGAAGAACAACATGGCGCTAGTCATGCTAACAATAATTCCTAACATACCACCCTTTTATTCTAAAAGAATAACATAAAAATAGGCAGGTGCAGAAAATTAGTAAAGCCTTTAACAACAGTATAAGCTTAATACTACGGTAACAGGACTCTATGTGAGAATACTATAGAGCAAAATATTCACATGTTGTGTTATAATTTTATAGGCTAATAGGGCACAATTTGTCACTGCACATAGGTGTGGCCTCTCCAATACTCTCCATCTACCTTCCAGCATCCCCAAAACTACTGGTCTATCTGCACAAAGACCCAACCAGCCCCCCATCTACCCCCAAACAACGCTGCATCTTTTATTTCTCCACCTGAATTGCTAGCACCCCCCAATATGCCCAACAGTAACAGGACAACTGTCTCTAGGTGGCCTCTGATCACTTTAAGAACAGTCTTTTTCCTCCTAGAGCGCTCCACCTTCCTCAGACACTTTGTTTTAATACAGTTCATTTGCAGTAGGGGTGCTTATTCAGTTTTCTTCCGCAGGGAGATGCTGGAAATCTGATGGTTTGTTCATGGGGTAGACAAGGCAGCCAGTGGATCCCCATAGCAAGTAGACACTCGAGTCAGAAGGAGTCTGAGAAGGAAACAAAAACAGCACAAGATGAGTACGCACCCCAATACAATCACAATTATGTCCAAATAATACTTCTTTCATCTTTTTTTGTAAGCATCACAATTCCTTTAGCTTAACTCATCCTATGTCATTTAAAACCAAGAAAAAACATTGTTGATATATAATACAAACTAAATACATTGATACTTTACAGAGAATAATTCACAGCTTCTCTATACAATTTAAACGATACTTCATGAATACTAAGCAAGTGAAAACTGCTAGACTTCATCAAGAGGCTGAATGGCTATGCTAAAACTTATGGTAAGGCCTGCCCTTTAGCAAAAAATGAAAAAATAAAACAGTCAATAAAAATATTTTCTTTAAAAAAAATGAATCTCTTTACATGGCTACTTGGAACTACTAATGATAAAAGAACCTAGTGTTGCTTTATTCTGCACAGCTTCTATCTATAATGTTTATAATTCTCCAACTATGATCCTAATAGTCAACAATCTCATCTGATATAAATACTACTAGTTTACTAATTATTTTATGCAACCTAAATTCTCTCACACTCCTGTATGAGGAAAGAATACAATCATAACATTATTTAAAACTACAAAATCTCTTAAAGGTAAACCCATCTTTATGGTAAGATAAATCCTTTCTTTGACAAACATCTAGAATTACCAAATTCAAATTGCAGATACCATACCAATTAATAAAAGGGAAAAATACATTTGCTTTCATAAACTATAATTATGCTGCTCCCTAAATAAATATTTCTCTGTATGATTAATATAAACTTCTAGCTGAGACATGTCCTTTAAACTATAAAGGTGCAAACATATTTTTTATACTCAGTGGGCCATTCAATAGGTTACAATACTGCAAGGTTTAGAGTTACACTTATCTAAAGGGTTACTTTGTTTAAATACATAAACTACAATGTGCACTAATACCAATAAGGCATGCTTTTCTGTAGACAAAACTAGATGACTTCTTATATCTAATATGATCAACAGAAAATAACACCAATACAAGAGCGTAGAAAACAAGAAATATAAGTACACAAGTTAAAACAATACTCCCCTAATTTATGTTGATTTTTTTTTTTATTGAACATTTTTTACTGTACATAAACGTTTATACAGCATCTTAATTAAAAATGGTATAATAAAAGGAAAAACAAATAAAACAAGAATACACAATGTATGAGTCTGTCATTAATGTTATCTACTTAACAGTTCAAGAAAGGGTATCAAAATTTTAATTCCAAGTATTTTGAGGGTTTTGAACATTAGAGTAGGTGGTCTAAGTGTCTGTGAGGTGTTTGCATGAGGTCCCTCCTCCCAAAGAATGTCTGCTGGGTGATTTCAGCCTCCCATTTCCACTTCAAGAGTCGGCCAAATGGTGTCAATGTTGGGGTTGTCCAGAAGGGCTGTTTGAGCTAATCTCGCCGCCTTATAATAACCAATAAGGTTGGGGACTCCTACCCCCCCAACGTTCTATGTCTCGTCAAACAGGTAGTCAGGATTCTAGGGGATTTTTTTCCCCTAATAAACCTAATCAAGTCAGATTGAACCTGAGCTAGTTCTGTGATTGGAATTTTGACTGATACTCCCCTAATTTAATTGGTTGACCCTGTAACAACATAACAGGTCCTCAATATCAATCGGCAAGGCACAGTCCAGAGAAGGATAGTCTTTATGTTCTGATGACACACATCAGAGGAAACAGTCATGGATTACCCAGAGTCCAGTTCTGGGGATGGTACCAGCATGCAAAGCAAAGAATGGATCCAAAGATAGTTCAGCACCTTTTACTGCAGGATGGTGGTTAAAACAAGCTTGACAAAAGGTCTTTTATCTTCATTTTTTTTCTCTTTAAAAGGTTTATTTGCATTCAATCTTCAATCTTTTGAAGAGTGCACTTATGGAATTTTATCTGTACAGATTTGACCTGAATATGGAAAACTCAAAAATAATTCAGTTAGTGTCTTTAATCTCTGGATACAGCTGCATGATCTCAGCCTGCAAATACAAATATTGTGTTAAGAACAAAATAGAAAAATAAAAACAGTTTAGGTTTACTTTCTTACTTAAAATAATAATCACCCAAATCACATAAAGATACTCATCAATATTTCCCCCTTGTTTGCATGAAACATCCCATGTGGCACGCAAACACAATATAACAAACTAAACGACAAATCATGCACTCCACTCATGCATGCAGAATACTATTCTCAATAGCAAGCTAAATCAAATACACCTTACTACTCAATATGCCATTCATACAGCACGCTTCCCCACGCAGTCACAAAAGAGAAAATCATAACAATCTCTTAAAAAACAGTTAAAACCATTTGGCCATTCCACACAACAAAACATTAACAGCCGACACAAACTTTAAACAACCACAATAAACCTGAAATTCAACACATATACTGACATTCACTGAAACACAGCACTCGCAAAACACTACAAATAATTAAAATCCTAAAAGAACCATCTATACCATGGTTTGCAAATTCTACTATGCACAATACTATAAGATCATACTAATGATGCAATCACTGCAGATGCCCAATAAACTCCCGTTGCATATTTACAAATAAAATCCCTACCCATAAATTTACAAAGGAACACACAAACACCTAAGTATCCTATTTTGGGAAAGATCAGATAACCATGGTACAGCCACTGTTCTATATAGTTCCTGCTCGCATGCACCATGCAAATCCACTGTTAAACAAATCAGGTGTGGCACAAATAATTTGTGAAAAGCTTCTAGAATCCAGTCTATACTTTTACATAACCAAAATTTTAATAACAACACAATTATTTGATTTAACTTTGTTTATAATTTGATATTCACCATTCTGCAGCTCTCTAGCCATATGTAACAAATGTATATAACAAAAAACAATAAGCTTTTTACTAAAGAATAATAATAAAATGTTCCCTTTAAATTGTTCCCAATGATCCATTGGCCTTACTTATAATAAAAATGTATACTGGCGTTCATTAAATAGCCTAAGCAAGCATAACCAGCATAAAAACACACTCACAGTGGGATGCAGGCCAGTAAAAGGGACATTTTACCCAAATTAAAAAATTATCTTTAATTGAAACTGCTGACACAGTTAAATATACTAGTGTTAGGCTTACAGTAAACCTCATTGTCTTCTCTATAAATATTTCCTTAAAATCCCAGATTTTATATCCGTTTGCCTGTATCCCTTTAAATATTTTCACTTCTCTGTTTTTTGTTGTTGTTGTTGTTGTTGTTTTTCTGCTAGTCTCACAGATCGCAACACCAAGATTGTAGACAACTTATTAGTTCAGCTTGCATTACAGAGAGAATTAAGTTACACTGCATGAATATCTGCTATCTAAACGGCAGATTTAAAAAGAATCATACAAAGAAAGGTCTCAAAAAATATTTTTTGCAAACTACTAATACAGTGCTATTGCTGCTCATGAACTCCTTTCACATGAATAAACTGGTGCTCTGTCTAAGCCCTAAGCTTCGGTTTTACAGACAAATATAACACAATAAAATAAAATATACTTATTACCTGAACTTCAACCCAGTGCAATAACTGTGTCTTGAAAGCACAAAACTAGCTCCTTAATCTACACAAACAAACTCATAAATACTATTCAGCTTGTATAACAAGCCATTGACAATACCTTAATATCAAAACTATGTTACAGTGTACTGTCCCTTTAAGGACTAACCATTTATCACGTAACACCCATGTATATTAAAACTTCTACTGAATTAATTTACTTGCAACAGAAATGGACCCAAATACTTTTAGATACATTTAATGATATACAGCCTATGACCATATTTTATCTTTTCCACTAACGCCGTGCACAGATCTTGCAAATACAATGTTAATATTTTTCATTTACCCAAACATGACCAAAGGTCACTCAATCATCCGCAAATTCACAACTCCCGTAATTAGTTCCCTTGCAAAAAACCCCCAATATATTTATATGCTACAACAAGTGGGCAGTTTTTTTATATTTGTATACAATTATCACTTAAACTAAAACTGCTATTAATAACACACATACTTTAAATATGCTGTTGACTTTAAAATACAGTTATAAAAAATAACACTACAAAATACCTCCTTACAAGGTCTGATTCCCCAGCTAAGAAACAGAAAGAAACATTTTTACAGCGATACACACAAACAAGGTCATCTTCATCTCACATACCAGAATTTTTCCTTCTCAGGAAAACATATATTTCATAACATACCAAAGACATATCAAAATACAACAAGATTAACTTTCCACCAAATTTAAAATGTATTTGAAAGTGTCCGAATTTGCAAGGAATGGCCATTTCCCCACAAATTGAGAAAAACACATTTCAAACAGGATAAAACATCCTCTGTTCTTCTCTTTTTTTTTTATTTTTTATTTTTTTTGATCTAAGCAACTCTTCTACACGTGTTAACAGACACATCACACATGACACATCAAGATATACAAAATTTCCTTTTCATTACTGCAAACAAAGATAGAAAGAGTTTTACAAACGGAGCTGCTGTAACAGTTTTTTTTCTGTTCTCTGATCTGTGTGTGCGCTCGGTGGCCCCCCTTCTTTGCCCTCAACATTCTTTAACACAGATTTTTCTCTTTGAATCTACACAGCAGTGCTTACTGACAGCTTTTTTATGATCCCCTCCCTTTCTCGAGTGGATATCTCTCTGCTTGAAATGTTTCTGTCTTTAACAGAAACTGTTAACCCTTTTGTAGACTTTAAATATGTAATCTTCTCTGTGCATTATTATCTATAAGCAGACTTCATTTCCACAATACAATAATAGCAGCAATTATAAAATGCACAACCACTTAATATTTTCTAAGCACAGCACAATTTTATAGCAATAAAAGCAAGCAAGCAAACAAATAGTATTTTTATTTCCAGTGATAGGTAACAAAAACTCTACTATTAGGAATGGATATGGGCAATTTCAACACAAGTGGGACTCAAACCCACTTATCACAAAGCGATGCCAGCTTGCCCGGGGGACTGATAACCTCCGTCAACTGCATGCTAATTTTTATCTTGCG